>NC_037675.1:6880797-6971113 GCF_003255815.1 Theropithecus gelada
CCCAGTAATGGGATGGCTGGGTCATATGGTACATCTAGTTCTAGATCCTTGAGGAATCGCCATACTGTTTTCCATAATGGTTGAACTAGTTTACAATCCCACCAACAGTGTAAAAGTGTTCCTATTCCTCCACATCCTCTCCAGCACCTGTTGTTTCCTGACTTTTTAATGATTGCCATTCTAACTGGTGTGAGATGGTATCTCATTGTGGTTTTGATTTGCATTTCTCTGATGGCCAGTGATGATGAGCATTTTTTCATGTGTCTGTTGGCTGTATGAATGTCTTCTTTTGAGAAATGTCTGTTCATATCCTTTGCCCACTTTTTGATGGGGTTGTTTGTTTTTTTCTTGTAAATTTGTTTGAGTTCTTTGTAGGTTCTGGATATTAGCCCTTTGTCAGATGAGTAGATTGCAAAAATTTTTTCCCATTCTGTAGGTTGCCTGTTCACTCTGATGGTAGTTTCTTTTGCAGTGCAGAAGCTCTTTAGTTTAATGAGATCCCATTTGTCAATTTTGGCTTTTGCTGCCGTTGCTTTTGGTGCGTTAGACATGAAGTCTTTGCCCATGCCTATGTCCTGAATGGTACTACCTAGGTTTTCCTCTAGGGTTTTTATGGTATTAGGTCTAACATTTAAGTCTCTAATCCATCTTGAATTAATTTTCGTATAAGGAGTAAGGAAAGGATCCAGTTTCAGCTTTCTACTTATGGCTAGCCAATTTTCCCAGCACCATTTATTAAATAGGGAATCCTTTCCCCATTTCTTGTTTCTCTCAGGTTTGTCAAAGATCAGATGGCTGTAGATGTGTGGTATTATTTCTGAGGACTCTGTTCTGTTCCATTGGTCTATATCTCTGTTTTGGTACCAGTACCATGCTGTTTTGGTTACTGTAGCCTTGTAGTATAGTTTGAAGTCAGGTAGCGTGATGCCTCCAGCTTTGTTCTTTTGACTTAGGATTGTCCAGAGAGAAAGGTCGGGTTACCCACAAAGGGAAGCCCATCAGACTAACAGCAGATCTCTCGGCAGAAACTCTACAAGCCAGAAGAGAGTGGGGGCCAATATTCAACATTCTTAAAGAAAAGAATTTTAAACCCAGAATTTCATATCCAGCCAAACTCAGTTTCATAAGTGAAGGAGAAATAAAATCCTTTACCGATAAGCAAATGCTTAGAGATTTTGTCACTACTAGGCCTGCCTTACAAGAGACCCTGAAGGAAGCACTAAACATGGAAAGGAACAACCGGTACCAGCCATTGCAAAAACATGCCAAAATGTAAAGACCATTTAAGCTAGGAAGAAACTGCATCAACTAACAAGCAAAATAACCAGTTAATATCATAATGGCAGGATCAAGTTCACACATAACAATATTAACCTTAAATGTAAATGGACTAAATGCTCCAGTTAAAAGACACAGACTGGCAAACTGGATAAAGAGTCAAGACCCATCAGTCTGCTGTATTCAGGAGACCCATCTCACACGCAGAGATATACATAGGCTCAAAATAAAGGGATGGAGGAAGATTTACCAAGCAAATGGAGAACAAAAAAAAGCAGGGGTTGCAATACTAGTCTCTGATAAAACAGACTTTAAACCATCAAAGATCAAAAGAGACAAAGAAGGCCATTACATAATGGTAAAAGGATCAATTCAACAGGAAGAGCTAACTATCCTAAATATATATGCACCCAATACAGGAGCACCCAGATTCATAAAGCAAGTCCTTAGAGACTTACAAAGAGACTTAGACTCCCATACAATAATAATGGGAGACTTCAACACTCCACTGTCAACATTAGACAGATCAACGAGACAGAAAGTTAACAAGGATATCCAGGAATTGAACTCAGCTCTGCAGCAAGCAGACCTAATAGACATCTATAGAACTCTCCACCCCAAATCAACAGAATATACATTCTTCTCAGCACCACATCGCACTTATTCCAAAATTGACCACATAATTGGAAGTAAATCACTCCTCAGCAAATGTACAAGAACAGAAATTGTAACAAACTGTCTCTCAGACCACAGTGCAATCAAACTAGAACTCAGGACTAAGAAACTCAATCAAAACCGCTCAACTACATGGAAACTGAACAACCTGCTCCTGAATGACTACTGGGTACATAACGAAATGAAGGCAGAAATAAAGATGTTCTTTGAAACCAATGAGAACAAAGATACAACATACCAGAATCTCTGGGACACATTTAAAGCAGTGTGTAGAGGGAAATTTATAGCACTAAATGCCCACAAGAGAAAGCAGGAAAGATCTAAAATTGACACTCTAACATCACAATTAAAAGAACTAGAGAAGCAAGAGCAAACACATTCAAAACCTAGCAGAAGGCAAGAAATAACTAAGATCAGAGCAGAACTGAAGGAGATAGAGACACAAAAAACCCTCCAAAAAATCCATGAATCCAGAAGTTGGTTTTTTGAAAAGATCAACAAAATTGACAGACCGCTAGCAAGACTAATAAAGAAGAAAAGAGAGAAGAATCAAATAGACGCAATAAAAAATGATAAAGGGGATATCACCACCGACCCCACAGAAATACAAACTACCATCAGAGAATACTATAAACACCTCTATGCAAATAAACTAGAAAATCTAGAAGAAATGGATACTTTCCTGGACACTTACACTCTTCCAAGACTAAAGCAGGAAGAAGTTGAATCCCTGAATAGACCAATAGCAGGCTCTGAAATTGAGGCAATAATTAATAGCCTACCAACCAAAAAAAGTCCAGGACCAGATGGATTCACAGCTGAATTCTACCAGAGGTACAAGGAGGAGCTGGTACCATTCCTTCTGAAACTATTCCAATCAATAGAAAAAGAGGGAATCCTCCCTAACTCATTTTATGAGGCCAACATCATCCTGATACCAAAGCCTGGCAGAGACACAACAAAAAAAGAGAATTTTAGACCAATATCCCTGGTGAACATCGATGCAAAAATACTCAATAAAATACTGGCAAACCGGATTCAGCAGCACATCAAAAAGCTTACCCACCATGATCAAATGGGCTTCATCCCTGGAATGCAAGGCTGGTTCAACATTCACAAATCAATAAACATAATCCAGCATATAAACAAAACCAAAGACAAGAACCACATGATTATCTCAATAGATGCAGAAAAGGCTTTTGACAAAATTCAACAGCCCTTCATGCTAAAAACGCTCAATAAATTCGGTGTTGATGGAACGTACCTCAAAATAATAAGAGCTATTTATGACAAACCCACAGCCAATATCATACTGAATGGGCAAAAACTGGAAAAATTCCCTTTGAAAACTGGCACAAGACAGGGATGCCCTCTCTCACCACTCCTATTCAACATAGTGTTGGAAGTTCTGGCTAGGGCAATCAGGCAAGAGAAAGAAATCAAGGGTATTCAGTTAGGAAAAGAAGAAGTCAAATTGTCCCTCTTTGCAGATGACATGATTGTATATTTAGAAAACCCCATTGTCTCAGCCCAAAATCTCCTTAAGCTGATAAGCAACTTCAGCAAAGTCTCAGGATACAAAATTAATGTGCAAAAATCACAAGCATTCTTATACACCAGTAACAGACAAACAGAGAGCCAAATCATGAATGAACTTCCATTCACAATTGCTTCAAAGAGAATAAAATACCTAGGAATCCAACTTACAGGGGATGTAAAGGACCTCTTCAAGGAGAACTACAAACCACTGCTCAGTGAAATAAAAGAGGACACAAACAAATGGAAGAACATACCATGCTCATGGACAGGAAGAATCAATATCATGAAAATGGCCATACTGCCCAAGGTTATTTATAGATTCAATGCCATCCCCATCAAGCTACCAACGAGTTTCTTCACAGAATTGGAAAAAACTGCTTTAAAGTTCATATGGAACTAAAAAAGAGCCCGCATCTCCAAGACAATCCTATGTCAAATACTTTTATATCCACTAGTTCACTTAATTCTTCAACCCTTTGAGGCAAAACATATCACCTTCATTTTATGTGGAATTAACATAGAATCTTTTTAAAAATCAGCATTTGGACCAAGGCTCATCCAGATCTCTTTCTACCTATCATTTTTCAGGTATCCCCTTAAGTGAGAAGTGTTTGCTTGTTGAATAATGAGACCATGAGGCTCTTAATGTACTTCTATTCCAGACCCTTGTTCTTCACATCAATGGGGTGAAATTTCCCTGTCGATTCAATCAGGGGAGTCTCGAAGGTTTCATAGAGTCTCTAGTTATATCAAGCCTAGCCTCCTCCTATATGAGGCCCCAGTGACTTCACGTAAGTTAGAAAGGAAACCCCGTCCGGGCACTGTGGCTCACACCTGTAATCCCAGCACTTTGGGAGGCTAAGTTGGGTGGATTGCTTGAGGCCAGGAGGTAGAGGCCGGCCTGGCCAACATGGTGAAACTCCATCTTTACTAAAAATACAAAAATTAGCTGGGCATGGTAGTGCGCACATGTAATCCTAGCTACTCGGGAGGCTGAGGCAGGAAAATTGCTCGAACCCATGAGGTAGAGGTTGCAATGAGCCGAGATTGCACCACTTCACTCCAACCTCGGTGATAGAATAAGACTCCATCTAAAAACACAAAAGTTGGGGAGGGGGGAACCCAGCTATTGTGTTTATTACCTAACAGATAAGTATAGGCATACTATGTCAGTTGGCCTTAACTTCCTGGCAAAGCCAAGGGGTATTCCTGTAGGGACAAGAGATAAGGTGTAGGGATTCTCTGGTTTGTGGTAGGTGAGAGATTTTAGTAGAAAAGAATGGAGACTCTCAGTTCATTTGTATCCGAATATTGTGCCAAGTTTTCCTTTTATCCCCCATGGTAGAAGAACTGGCTCTCCTGGGTGGTTGGTATCCATTGCCCTTTTCCGGCTCATTTGTTTTCAAGGCTGGGAATAGAAGCATCTGGGATGCAAACTGGATGGGAGTCGTGCATGGGGCCAGAAGGTGCATCTCAGATGCCAAGACTGGAGGGCTGGAGGAGCATCTACAAAGTGCTAGGGGTCTGGGACAAAGAGTGGGATCCACATGGCAGTTGTAGCTCAGGTAGAAGCCAGGAGCGACCAGAGCAAGAAGTCATCGGTCAGAATGGGTGAGCTGGAAAAGTTTTAGAAGCAAGATCCAGTGCCCTCTAATGGAGTTTATGTGTGAGTGTGGCCAGGGTACACCTGCATCACTTTTTTTTAATTTTTAATTTTTTTTGGTGGGAGTCTTCGAAATGAAAGCTCAATTCTTTGTAAGGCCACATGAATTCACTCAAATAAGGTTGTATCTTTTGAGCCTGGGCAAGGCGTCACACACTTACCCTGATGAAACCTTCTTCTAAAATCACTATTCTCCAAATTTATGAGATTGGTTGAAAATGTGAGGAGAGAGAAGCAAATTAATAGATAACCAAGTTATTCTTTGGGTCCTGTGTCCATCTCCTCTTTCTTGGAGAGTTTTCCTGTTACTTGTCAGAAAAGGAGTACAAGAGGGAAGAGTACCAGATGTACGAGGAATGAGTAGCTCAGTGCTTGCAGTATTAATGTAAGTCTGCTGATAGCGTGTGAGGCCTATACTTAAAAACACAGATTCCCTTCTCTGAACTTCACCTTCCTAGGTGTGAAATGAAGCAGACTAGTTGGCCATCTCAGTAAAGAGCTGAAGCACCAGTTAGTAGGTATGACAACAAAATGTCTCAAAAGCTGTGCTGCATAGGTGAACCTTGAAGACATTGTACTGAGTGAAATGAAACAATCAAAAAGTCCAGATATTTATGTTTCTTTTTATATGAGGTACCTAGAGGAGTCAGAATCACAGAGACAGAAAGTAGAATGATGGCTTCCAGGGTCTGGGGAGAGTGGGGGATGGGGAGTTATTGCTGAATGGAGACAGAGTGTTTTGGGAAGAGGAAAAAGTTCTAGAGATGGATGCTGGTGATGGTTGCACAGCCATGTGAATGTACTTCATACCACTGATCTGTACACTTAAAAATGATTAAAATGGTAAATTTTACATTAAGTGTTTTCTACCATAACTAAAGAAAAAAGCTATGTTGTCTACAAGAGGGCCACAAGGTCAAGAAGCCCAGTTGGTAAGATTGAACCCTTGAACAGGTGCACAGGTCAGCCCCCGTCTCACCGTGACAGACTCACCATGGTCATCAATGGACTTTTAGGCTGCCTGTTCTTAAATGTGAAAAGCAGCAGTGGACTTCTTCTCTTTAAGAAAAACAAAACAAAACTTTGTCACAAATTCCATTCTATGAAGCAGACAATGAAGAGATCACAACTTCGTGGGACGAGAAGCCAGGCACAAAGCCACAGTGGCACAAAGTGGGATGAGGTTGGCATGCATGTCCCACCCTAGTGTCCCAGGTGGGTGTCACAAAGGGAGAGGCCACTGGCACCATGTGATGCTCGACACCAGAGAGCTACGTGAGTTTTGTGTCTCTATCCTTGGTGTGAGGTACAGGCTTCCATCAAGTGTTTCTCTCTGGCCACAAGGAGGCAAGGCCGTGATGCAGTGAAACCCACCCCTCTCCCAGCAGCCTGGTCCACTGCCCCCTTTGCAGGATTCCCTCCTGCAGGATACCCTGGAGCATCACCCCGAAGTATAATCCGGGAAAGCTTCTGTCAGGCCAGCATTGTCTCTGCTTCCTAAATAAGGAACCTAGTTGGCCTTGGCCAGAGATGACATCTGTGTTGGCCCCTTTCATGGACCTAAAGCATCTGGATGGATCTAGACCCTTTTGGTTGCAAGTGACAGAAACCAAATCCAAAGTGGCTTAAACTCAAATAAAACTTATCAATTCAGTGTGTAACTGAAACTTACCAGTTCACTGTGTAACTGAAATGTCAGGTACAGCTGGCTCTAGGGGCTCAAATAATGCTGTCTGCTTTCTTTCTTTATCTTGCTTGCTTACTCCATAGTTTGTTTTCCATTCGTCTTCCTCTCTCTCTGGCAGGCCCTCTCCACATGGTGACCGTTGGCAGCAAGAGGCTTATGTCATGCCTCCATCTGGCAGTCCGTCTCAAGTTTTCTTTTTCTCAACAGGATTTACTTTCCAGTTCATGCATGAGCTATCGGAATGGCCAGGGGTCACGAGTGGAATACTCTAATTGGCCAGACCTGGGACACTTGCACACCTGAAGCCAGGGTGTGAAGCCAGTGGCACCCCCAACCATGGGTGGAGCATGAGGGAGGAATTGGTCCCTGGAGAGGAAGTGGGTACAGTGACCAGAACAGGAAGCAGAGACCAGTCAGGCAGTGACAAGAGGCATACCTTTCCAAGCCCATTGTGACAGGTGTGAGAAAGGCATGAGAAGCTGCCCAGCGCTTAGGAACTCTCTAAGCTCCTGTCTCCCTGCTTCTCCTGCCCTGACCCACTGCCTTCAGTGTCTCCCCTGGTGTCTGGGCCCATTTTGGCTTTTCTCCTTGACTTCTGCCCTCTCTCCAATCCTGGGGTTGGCGACCTCAGTTCAGATGATTTAGTGTGGCTGGTAACTGACCCTCCCTCGTGATAGGACTTCCATCGTCTGCCCTGTGACTGCACTGGCCTGTCCCAGCCCACCACCACCCTACACAGGGATAGGGGTGAAGCGTAGGACCACAGGGACAGTGCCCTAGTTTAGGGGAACTCACCTTTGGGAGCCTTCAATCTCACCTTCCTCACCCTGCCAAGATTCAGAGCCTCAAACTCTTTTTCCCCCTTCCAAGTTATTTTCTTCATTTGTCAGGTCCCTATTGTGATGTGTGGCATTTGCTGCTGGGTGGTATTGGTTTGTTATTTTCACCCTGTTTTGTGCCCTGACACTTCCCAGAGGTGTGGGCACATTCTAAAATAATGAGCTCCCCATGGCCGAGAGAGCCTGACCCCTCTGCAGTGGTTTTAGCAGCTCTGGTCTCGAGGCGGGGGGACCGGGAGTTTTGCTTGGGCCCCAGTGCTGGAGGGGCTGGGATGAGCCCACTGGGACAGAAGAGAATGTGCTGTGGGGGTACAGAGGGCCAGAGGTGGAAGGTGTTTGGGTGGAGGTGAATATCACAGGTGTAGGTGGCTGGGCCTCAGGGGTGCTGCTCTGGGTGGCAGCACCGGGTCCCACCCAGGTGAACTGGAGGTCATTAAGCACATCAGGCCCTGAAGAAACCTGCTCATGACAGCTAAACTCTCCAGGAGCCCCAGAGTGGCGGTGGCTGATTTGCCGTGAAGGATCTGGGCGGGGGTGGGGTGGGGCCAGATGAAGGTCTCCAGATCAGAATGCACATAGGTGAGCCCCTGCCTTGCCAGTGTCAAGGTACAGGGGATCCTTCCATCATTTGAAGTGGCTCCATGTCCATGCTGGTGGCATGTGCTTCCAAGATCCAGTTGGAAGGAGATTTCTTGTCCTATGGTGTCCTGTGTCCTTGTGTCCTTATGCCACCTTCTGTGGCTCTTGAAGAAGGGTATTCCTCCATGGTGGGGCACATGCCTACCATCCCTGGACAGAGAAGGCCTTGGGGCTCTTTGAAGCCACCCACACTGATTCTTCTTCTTCTTTTCCAGTTCCCACAAGACCTCCCTCCTTTGGCTGGTTCTGGCCACAGTAATTCACTGTTTAGAATTCAATGGTATCCTGTTTAACTGTTACCACTCCCAAGTGTAAGGTGATGCTTCTTTGATGATGAGGCAAGATCCAATCATGTTTGGAAGAGGATTGCCATGAGCTCTGGAGTGAGGTGGACATGGATTCATGCTCTGGCTCCACCTCTCACAAGTTAAATGACTGGTGTGAGTCACTCAGCTTCTGTAAGCCTTAGCTTTCTCATTGACAAATTGCATTGATAGAATTGCCTTCCTTTCAGGGCTGTTGTGAGGATGAAATCAAGCAAACATTGATTCCTTCACTAGGTATTTACTGCATGCCTAGTACCTGCAAGGTGCTGTTCTAGGCACTCCGCTGCACTCATAAAACAGTTCCAGTGGATGAGATGCAAGCAATGCATATAAAAATCCTTGGCAAAGAGAGCGGGGGACCCTGATGGTAACACACAGTGAGCCATGATTTTGGAAGTGTTTCTATTGCTGCCAATGCTGTTGGATACTCTGATGCACCTGGCCCAGAGTCTGGACTGGACAAGCCTTGCCAGTAGGTGTGGGGCAGGGTGAGCAGTTCTGCCCCCTCACGTCAGGGTGAGTCTTTGCTTTGCTGACAAGAGGGGCTGGTTTCCTGGAACTCCCTGAGCTTATGTCCTCAGGACTCTTCCCATAAGCCTTTGCAGTCTCATTCTTCAAACCCAGGCCAGGTGAAGATGATGGTGTGTGATCCATCAGCCCACAGCCAGAGAAGGCTGATAGCTAGGTAGCCTGTCTTTGCCCCCAAGAGGTGAGCTGAGGTTGACTCTTGCTACCCAACATCCTGGGTACATGCACGTGCATGCACACGCACACACACACACCCTGTTTCCCACACCATCTGCTGTGGGGCCCTCCCTTCCCCAGGATGCTCCTCTGTGGATGTAGCACTGACCATGACCTCACAGCACAGCCAAACATGACCCACTCAGGTGTCCTTCAAGCAAGGCATGAAAGGGAGGGGCCAGCCAGATCCAGAGAGAAAGAGAACTCCGTTGACTAGCTTTTAAAGGTTCCTTTTGGATCCAGGGCCTTAGCTGCCTCTTCCTTGGGGTCTCTACAGGTGGAAGGTAACACCCTTGTTTCAGCCTTATGTGACCCCTCCCCTTGCCTGGATTGTCCCCAACTCTAAGACCTCACTCAGGAGGCACAGTCTCTGTACTTCCCCATACCCTCTCCCTCCCAGGAGGAGAGTTGAGATGCTAAAGAATGAAGGAGAAATGGGGACTCAAGATACCAGTGGGTGGACCAAGCTGTCAGGGAGCCACTGCTCTCCTGGGGCAGGTTTTTCTTGTTCTTTTTACATGTCTCCCTAGGAGGCCAGGGTGGCTATTTGACCCTAGAGCACTGGGCTTCTCCAGAGAGGTAAGGCCTCTCTTGCAGCCCTAGGTCCTCTCCACTACAGCCAGAAATTTAATTTGTAAAGATTTTCCCTGGCCTGAACTATGGCTTCCTTACCTTCTCTCTCTGGCTACTGCTGAAGCTGGCTCCTCCCCTTTTCTCTCTCTTTTCAGATTTCTTGGATGAAATTGATTCTCTTTGAGCCTCTCACCCCGAATGCAGCTCAGAGCAGAAGGGTCAGCAAATATTTTTTTTCCCCAGCAGACTGTCTCTCTCATCTGATGAGAAGTGTCCATGAAACCCTCAGATCTGGCATTTGTGCATACATGTGCATGTGTGCTCATGTGTGTGCATGTGCGTCCATGTGCATGTGTGTGCATGTGCGTGCATGTGTGCGCAGGTCTGTGTATGTGTGGGTGCATGTTTGGGCATGTATGTGCATGTGCATGCATGTGTGTGCATGTCTGCATGTATGTGCTTGTGTGTGCATGCATGTCTGTGCATGTGCATGCATGTCTGTGTATGTGTGTGCATGTGTGTGCATGTGTGTGAGATGAATTTGGTGAATGAGAAGGAATCCAGGGAGGGGATGCAGCTCTCTTGACAGAGGTGAATGTAATGCCCCAAAAGACAACAGCTCTGTCCTTCCAAGACTGGCCAGGGCAGGCTACAGCAGCAGACTCTCCGTTGCCATCTGAGTGAGCTGCCCCGTCCCCCTGGGAACTGATGGGGGAAGGGAGAGGCAGCTTCTACATGTAGAAGGGCCAGGAACAGAGATTTCTTGGTAAAACTCAGGTTCGAAACATAACATTTTCCCCAACTCCTCCTCTCTCTCTCCCTGCATTCCTCAGAGGTTACTGCTGAAGTCTTTCTAATGCCTCTGCCTTGGCCTTCTTTCTGTTCCCATGGCCTTGAGTGAATACCTAGACCTGCAGGGCCCTGCAGTGAGCTCCCAAAAGGACCCTTTTCTCTTCTCGTGCATCCTCCAATTCCCTGGCTGCCTAGGGTTTCCAGAACCTGCCCCATTCTTGCTCACCTGTGCATTTACCGACCATCCTCCTGCCGCCCTGTCCCTCTCGCCTATCTCATCCCTTTTCTTCATTCCAGGCCACATTCTGCTCTTCCCATGAGGTCTCTGTGGACTTCCCCCTCTATCAAGGTCTCTGCTATTAATTTGCCAAGTCTGCCACCTCGAGCTGTCAGTCTGGGCAGTGTGCATTACCACTTACTCACTGTGTGACATAGAACCAGGCTTTTGAAAACTTTTCTGAGCCTCAGCTTTCTCACCTGGAAAATGGAACCTACCTCATAGAATTATTGTATAAAAAAGTCCATGAAATTTTAGTGGCTCACACCTGTAATCCCAGCACTTTGGGAGACAAAAGTGGGTGGATCGCTTGCGCTCAGGAGTTTGAGATCATCCTGGGAGACATGGCAAAACTCTGTCTCTACAAAACATACAAAAGCTTAGCCAGTCTAAGTTTGCTGGTGGCATGTGGCTGTAGTCCCAGCTACTTGGGAGGCTGAGGCAGGAGGATTTCTTGAACCCGGAAGATGAAGGCTGCAGTGAGCAGAGATTGTGCCACTGCACTCCAGTCTGAGCGACGGAGTAAGATCCTGTTTCAAAAAAAAAAAAAAAAAAAAAAAAAATTCTAATACTGTGATTGGCACATAGTAGGATCTCAATTATTAGAGGTTCCACACCCTTTGTGGACATGGACTATTTCTTCAGTGAGAGTTCAAAGCTCTGGAGAACAGCGACTGAATCCGATTGTATCTCTGAGTTCCCAGTGCTTAGGCATTCAATAAATGTGGTTTGCAGTCTCTGATCTAGCTCCTGTCTGCCTCTCTGGGACTTTCTCTCATTGCTTCCTCCTTTCTTTACTCCAACAATCCTGAAACTTCCTGCCATCTTTCTAGAGCAGGTTTCTCAGTTTCTCAACGTTGGCACTATTGACATTTTGGAGTGGAGACTGTCCTGTGAATTGTAGGCTGTTTAGCAGCATCCCTGGCCTCTACTCATGGGATGCTGGTGGCACCCCCAAGTTGTGACAACCAAAACTGTCTCCAGATATTGCCAAATGTCTCCTGAAGGGAAAAACCACTCCATGTTGACAGTCACCATTGTAGAGCTTTGTTTTCTCTTAGAATTTTATGCTTTCTGCATGCAGTTGCCTCTGCTGAGCACTGACTTCACCTGTTCACCTAGTGAACTCCTAATCACCTATTGACACCCAGGTCAGATGTCAGTTCCTGGCAGAAGTCTTCTCTAATCCCCCACAGAGGCCCTTCTAAATCCCACATGTTTTCATGCTTCCCACTCAGCCATTCTTCATCAAATCCTATTGCCATTGCCTATTTTTGTGTCACTGTCTTATGCATTATAATTTGACCTCTTGAAAGGCAGAATTTGTGATTTACTCATCTCTTTATCTTTAGCACATAATCTAGGGTGTAGAATATAGTGGGTGGTCAAAATAATCAAGAGAAAAATGGGTAGAAGGCTAGAAAGATTAATGGATGGTAGATAGATTGATGAATGGATGGATGGATGGGTGAGTTGATAGATAAATTTGCAGGAAGGTAAATGGGAGAGCAATTGCATGGAAAGGTGGATAGAAGGATGGATGGAATTTACAAATAAATTTATAAGTAGAGGAATGAATAGATATGTGATTTGATGGATGAATGAGAGGATAAGCAGATGAATGGGTCAATAGAGAAATGACTGGGTAGATAAATAAATGGGTGGGTGAGTAGACAGATGGATAAGTGGATAAATAGATGGATGAGTGAGTAGGTGGTGGGTGGGTGTGTGAGTGAATGAATATAGGTGGGAATGGATGGAAGGATGGGTGAAATTTGTGACTGAGTCAATGAATGCATGAATGGATATGTGTGTGGTTTGATGAATGGATGGGAGAATAGATGAATGGGTGAATGGATAGATGGATGAGTAGACAGATAAATAGGTTGGTGGGTAGATGAGTGGGTGGATGGAGTAAATGGATGTATAGGTGTGTGAATGAGTGAATTTTTGAGTGAATTAACCCCTTCAAAAGATGAAAGGAGTTTATGAATGGGCGCATGCATGGATGGAATGAAGATAAATGGAACAATACATGAACAAGTCAGTGAAGAATAGGGCACATTTTCCTGTGCTTATCTCTTCATTTGGACAACCTAGAGGGAGAAACTGAGTTAGAGGGGTGGGGACATCCTGAGAGTCTGGAATTCTGAGGGAACCCAAAAGTTTCCTTCCTTTAAAAATCCCTCTTACATTGGGTTCCTACAGGCTTTTTTAAGGAGGGGTTTTTGGGGGACCCATTTTAAAAATGGAAATTGAGCAATGTGCAGGTCAAAGTCATGAGATGTGGAACTCAGCTTTCTAACTCCCAGTCTACTATTCCCTGGGAAAGCACGCCATGCCTCTGCCACTGAAGCTCAAGACAGCCTGGCCAGGGACTGGCAAAGTCTTAGAGTTGTCTTGAGGGTTAAAGTCCTCAACACAATGTCTGGCATGTGGAAGCCACTCAATGAATGTCAATTCCAATGAGAGACTGGGGCCTAAGAGTCATGGGGTGTCAGGCCAAGGACAGTCTCCTTCTGGATTCAAAGGGGACAGAAGCCTCAAGGCTCAAGGCTGATCACCAAGAGAAGGAAGGGTGCAGAGACAGATTCTGGAAAGGTCAGCCACAAGGAACACTGCCAAGAGCTGGAACCAGGGAGCCAGAGCTGGATGCCAGGGGCTAGAACTGCTGGTAACAGAGTCTGCCAGCACCACCAGGCTCAGTAGCCAGAGCTTCAAGGTTAATCTGCTCGAGTCAGACCTGTATGCCAGGCACAAGGCTCCCTGGACCCAGGCAAGGAGGAGGGTTCCTAAATTAGAATCCGAGTGCAAAGCTGGGGTCACACCTCAGAGCAAGGGTCAAGTGGGGAGCTGCTGCAGTCGGTGCGCTGGGCGGCTCTGACAGGCTGGTGAGGAGCCACCACCTTTGCCTCTGTTTACAGAAGGCAGACTGGAGACCTGTGACACATGACTCAGTGGAGGAACCTCACTCCCGTGGGGCCTCCGGGGCATGCAGCAGAGGCCCATTTAGCTTCTTGCAGAGAGAGAGGGGGTTGGGGGTAGGGTGAAGGAGGAGAGCTGCAAGGGGCTGGGCTAGGGGACAGGCAATTAAGTCTGCCTGAGCTGCCAGCAGAGCTGATGCACATCCTCCCCCTTGCGCTGCAGAGAGGGCCCTTTCCTTCATTAGCTGTGGAGCTGTTCCCCATCTCTAGCACCTCAGTGCGGCCTGGAGAGGCGGGGTTGTGCAACCATTCTCAGGTGGCATGGGAGCTGATTAATAGAAACACACAAAGACGAGGGCTGTGCCCACTTCCACTCAGCTAGCTATCTCAGATATCCAAGGCTCTTGTAGTCCCTTTTCTTGAAACTGTGTCCTTGCCCAGGGTCAGAAACAGGCTTGTGGACTCCAGCCATTTGGTCAGAACCCGAGACACGGTGGGAGGGACACTAGAACAGGAGGGAAGCCCCAGAGGTTCCAGTTTGAATTCCGTGACAATGCACATCTGATTGGTAGGGAGTGTTGGAGAATTGAAGATAATTTTGAAAAACAGTTTGTACTTTTGAGGAATAGTCAGGTTCTCTTGTATCCCTCTGCATATATCATGTTTTAGGCAATTAAGTTCAAATGATATTAATAGAGCCCTTTGTCTGGGGTGCTGGTGCCCTGACAGGCTGGACCCTGGAAGGCAGGTGAAGCTGGGCAGGGTGCCCTTGAGTCCCAGAGCACAGGCACGCTAGTTGACTTTGCAAATGCTGGCCACTGCTCACTTGAAGAGGGCAAAAAGAAATCTGGCACGATCCAAGGAAGCCTGGAAGTTTCCAGAACAGGGGTGGTTGCTAGGTTCCTGTGGAAACTTTGGCTGCAGCCTAAACTTGAAGCTCCCCATCTGTCAGAAGATGGAGGACACTCTCTGGACTCTGGATGGATTGATGGAATCTGGCTGGAATATGAAGATGGCTCTGTGTGTCTGTGCAGCCCCTGAGGAAGTGGGTGTGCGAGGCTGAGGGCCAATTCCTCCCTCTGAGGCAGCTGCCTCCGTAAGGGTCCTGGCTGTCGTGGCTGGGCTGATGCATAAAGAAGTGGGCTTTGTGGTCTCTGTTTTAGGTGCAGAGAATCTCCGAGTAGGCAGAGAGCTTGGAGACACCTGGCTCTTCCTCTCCATTTTATAAACTGGGAATATGGATGCCTCGTCTGGAAAATAACCTGATGGTAATCTAGGGAAGCTAAATGCAGAGAAGAACCTTATCCTGAGACTGAGGTCCTGAGAAGAGCTGGGAGTCCCCTAACAGAGTGCAAAATTATCACAAATGTGTGCATTTTTCCTGGAGAACGGTTCTGGGGAGTGTCTACACATCTGCAAGGTGCCTGACACCAGCTGGCTAGAATGACTCACCTGACAGTGGAGCATGGGACTGAGGTGTGTTCACTGGCACGAGGATGGAACGAGGTTCAGGGGGCTGGGGGTTGGGTGAGCTGCTACCAGCCTCAAAAGGGAAATGAGGCTCTGAAGGCACCATCATTCGCTGTGAGCCCCCTCTAAACAGGCCTCCACCCGCTGCGCCCCCCATCCTGACTTCACTCTTCTGAAGGCATGCAAGACCCCAGATGAGGAGATGTGTTTGTGGCCACACCAGAGCTCTTTTATTAAGCAAACACATCAGCCCTCCATTTAGCAGAAATAGCTATGGAGCAAAGAGAGGGAGGGAGTGTGTCCACAAACCCATTTGCCGTTTAGGTGTCAGAAATAAATTTTACCACTGGAGTCTGTAGCATCTGATTAGTGAATTATTCAGTTGGGATATTGCGTTCCCTCTGACCTCATTAGTAACCCTGAGGTGAGAGGGATGCATTAGAGTAACCACCAGGCTGTCACGGAGGAGCAGAGTGGGGGCATTAAAGTGGATTAAAGTGCTTTACCAAGAACTACGGCACAACTCATAAAAATAGGGCATTGTTAAACCAGGGCTCAGCAAATAAACAGGCAGACGCCACTGGGGAGGGGGAAGGGAGGGGAGGACAGCAGGGCAGCGAGGAGGTGGAGGGGGAGCAGTGCTTTGTAGCAATGTTGGCAGTTCTGCCTACCTCTGATGGCATTGGGACCCAAGTCTGGGGAGAGGGTACTCCCCGAGCCCGGCTTAGTTGATTTTTTTGTGTTATGCCCTTTTAAATACCTTCCATGGTTGTCCTTTTTGCCCTCTTTTGCCACTGGGTCTTAAAGTCCTATAGGGTTGACAAATTCAGAGCGAACAAGACCTCAACGAGCGTCCACTGTGTTTTGGTTTCTAAGTAGGAGTTTTCCATTTTAATAAAGCTTCCTGCTGCCTCCAGTTGATAAAATCATCAGCTGGCGGAAGGGGAGGCTGCCCTGATACCTGGTTCCCCAGTGCTCCAGTGTTCCTGTCTACCTCACAGAAGAGAGCTCCCATCCATGCCAGGCCCCTGTATCTGGGAGATGTGCCAGAGGGTCAGGCTGGTCCATGGATCAAAGAGGGCACATTGGGTGGGTGGGTGTGATCTTTTGTTCCTCCTGAGGACTTCACATCCTCTTTGGGAGACCTGTGGAACTTTTTGCACTCCAGATAGCTCTTAGCCCTCACACCAAGCCTAGTTGATCAGACGTTTGGGTCTGTCACCCCATGGAATGAATGGGGACAGAAGGGGAACACCGGAGGGACAGCCTGCTTCTACTTATCTAAATCAAGGGCTCTACAAGACTCCTGTCCTTTATTTCAGGGGAATGGAACCTGTTGCATAAACCTTAATGCAGAGGAACTGTGTCTTCCTCCAAAGATGGGGTGGATTCCATAGACAGAATCTGATTCTGAAAGCTGATATCTAAACAGTTGTTATGAAGATACCAGAGCGCAGCAACTCATCTCTATTTCTCATGGAACAGCCTTAGCAAGACCATTGCTTACTGTGCTAAAGATATTGGGGTCTCCTCCTTGCCAAGGACCAGAACACAGTTGGAGGGCTGCAACATTCAAGGTCTGGATTTAGCTGCAGAGATGGAGCTGGGGTTGCTGAGAGCACTTCCTCTATCTTTTGTCTGGGGATGGGACTCTGGGCTGGAGTTCAAGGCTGTCCCAGGAGAGCCAAGCCCCAGCTAGTGACTGGTGTGTTTGCAATTGTTTGTTCAGCAGCAGTCGCAAATGGATGCTAAAAGGCTTTGTGGTTCATCGATGGTCATGATCCTCTCCATCCCATTCTTCATCCATTTCTTAGGCGAGCCGCAAACTCTCCACTGGCAGCCCCTACCACTGCCCTCACTTGGTGCTGGGTCCTAAATCCTGCCTGCTCATGGCCCTCTGTCTGCCAGCAATCCTGAAGATGGGTGCCCTTGCTCCAGATCCTGTATTTTTGAAGACCCTTGGCAAGGCCGGGGCCTTGCTGACCTTCTCCTCTGCTCCTGGCTTTCTGTCTGAGCTCATAGAAACCAGGTGGCAGGTCCATATGGCAGCTGGTATAGTCCAACAGAATAAATAATTTATTCAAGACATCCACCAGGAGCTTAATCACACAGAGAAAGGGGCCACAGAGAGGAGTTGTTGGGAGCTCCATTATCATTTCACTTCGGATTTGTGGCCCCCCAGTTTGGGGTCCAGTTGCTGATTCTACTGCAAAGGCCAGATGTGAAATTACTGTGTGGGTGGAGAATAGGACCCCCATTTTACAAGAAAAACATATTCTTCACAACATGGCATGGAGGCAGGGGAAGAGGAAAGGATGTCTTTTTGTTTGGTGACGCCTTGAGATATTATATTAATCTGTGCATTTGCTGTGGCATGGGTGAACCTTGAGCATTATGCTCAGTGAAAGAAGCCAGCCACAAAGGACCACGTATAGAATGAATCCATGTAGATGAAATGTCAGAATAAGCAAATCCATAGAGACAGAAAGTGGTTGCCAGGCACTGGGGGTATGGGAGTACTGGAGAATGATGGCTAAGAGATATGGAGTTTTTTTGTGGGGGGTGATGTAAATATTCTAAACTTGACTCTAGTGATGGTTGCACAGCTCTGTGATTATACTAGAAGTTGCTGAATTATACACTTTAAATGGGCGAATTGTATGGTATGCGAAGGATGTTTCAATAAAGCTGTCAAAAATAAGCTACACATCTTTTTCCCCCCAGCGGGTGTTTTTCCCTTTCCCTTCTGCCACTGAAGTAGGTTACCTGACTCTGCTCTTTGCCCTAGGGGAGAGATGGTGGAAATTGTGAAGAGTCTGCCTATCTCACAGGCTTTTGTGCCTCAAAAGCCTAAACCGTTAGGCAAAGTTAGAGGCATTATGAGGAGGTGAAAGGAAGAAAAAAGAGATGCTTGGGTATAAATATAGTGTCATGGAAAAACAAAAAGGAAAACAACTCTTGATGTTGGACTGGAGAGAGGATCCCCAGGCAGGAGAGAAGAGGAGAGATACATTCAACCTCCAAATGAGTGTGGATTCATGCCAAGAAGGAGGCAAGACCCCAGACAGGTGTGTCTGCATATTGATGCACTGGGCAGACAGGATGTTCCTTGTACAACTGATGCATAACAAACCACTTCAAATTTTATAAAGCAATTATTTTATTATGCTTACAGACTTGGTGGGTCAGGAATGCAGAAAGAGGACATTAGGAATGGTTTGTCCCTACTCCTTGAGTTCTTGGAAGGGTCAAAGGCTGGGAGTGATTTGCTGGCTGGTCAGGGGCTGGAATCACCCACAGGCTTGTTCACCCATATGTCTGGCAGTTGCTGCTGGCTGTCAGCTGGGATCTCAGTTGCGACTGTCAGTTGAAACCCTGCATGCATATTCTTTATGTGGCTGCTTGGGCTTCCTCATAGCATGGAGGCTAAGCATCCCGAAAGAGCAAGCATCCCGAAAGAGCCAGGCACAGCTGTATCTCCCTTTAGAGTCCCATAGTGTCACTTCCACTATAGGCACAAGGCTCCATCTCTTGATGGGAGAAGTTTCAAAGTTATATTGTAAGAAGAACATGTGGGATGAAAGATATTCTGGCCTCTTTGGAAAATACAGCATGCCACATGGGATTATAGGTAGCCTTTTTTTTTTTTTTTTTTTTTGAGACAGAGTCTCGCTCTGTTGCCCAGGCTGGAGTGCAGTGGCCGGATCTCAGCTCACTGCAAGCTCCGCCTCCCGGGTTTACGCCTTTCTCCTGCCTCAGGCTCCCGAGTAGCTGGGACTACAGGCGCCCGCCACCTCGCCTGGCTAGTTTTTTGTATTTTTTAGTAGAGACGGGGTTTCACGGGGTTAGCCAGGATGGTCTCGATCTCCTGACCTTGTGATCCGCCCATCTCGGCCTCCCAAAGTGCTGGGATTACAGGCTTGAGCCACCGCGCCCGGCCTATAGGTAGCCTTGAAAAGTAGTCCTTAGTCTCAAGAACTATGCAGAAGAAGTAGTGAACCATCAGACCTGCCTGAATGAGCCATACAGAGAGTAACAGTGAATGTTTCAGGAGTAATCTGAGTGGACAGATGGCCAACAGCATTCCTCACACTGTCTATCTCCCCACTATGTCTTGGCACAGCTTAGGACCCAGGAACCTCGACCTAATCCCAGGGAATATGGAGGGCAGGAAAGCCTCAAGAAGGACTAAGATCACATTTCTGCCAACCAGGCAAAAGGAGACTCGAGACTGGAAATTAGGTAGAGTTTTTGAATGCATGTTTGAAAATATCTTGCACTCTTGGAGCCTATGGCGTGAACTTTGCACTTGTTCTGCAAAGATGGAACCAAGGGGATAAGGGACAAATGCCCAGACATGGAGGCAGGATGAAGTTCTAAGGCTTTAGGCCTCCCCAAGTCTCAGGTTACTCCCCGGGCATGGTGAGATTATATGATGTAGGGTACATCATGCATGGGATGCCTGCATGGGATGCATGCTACAGCTCCATGCCTGAAACATGCTGAAACTCAATGCACACGAGCCATTGTTACTGTTCTTTAGGCCAAGCACTAAGGCGTCAGTCCCAAGCTAGAGAGTGGCCTCATCTGAGATGGAGAGACTCCTATTCCTTCCCCCAGGGCCACTGAAGGTTGTGCAGAATCACTCATCTCTTCCCTGTCATGTGAAAGCAACCTGATTGTGTCCAGGTCATTGGTTCTCAATGAGGAGTGATTTTGCCCCCCACCCCTGAGGACTTTCAGCAACATCTGGTGACACTTTTCATGTCACAACTGGGAAGGAAGAAGGGTGCTACTTTGGCATTTAGAGAGTAGAGGCCAGGAATGCTTCTAAACATCCCACAATGCATGGGACAACCCTACAACATGGAACTCTCCAGCCCCAAATGTCAATAGCGCCTGGGTTATGAAACACTGGTCTAGGTGTTCCCAACAAAAAACAGATCTTTCAGGGAGATTTTAGAAACACTTGCCCCCTTTTACTCCCGCTGTCCGAATGGCATCCCCTACTCGTGCCCCAAGATGGTGACTATTTTTTCACCATATTCCAGAAGGAAGTCCAGCCAGGCGAAGTTGGTTTAAAGTACTAAATTTGAGTCTGTGGGTGATTTCTTTTTGCCTTTCGCAATCATGCATATGCTACATATAATTTTTTTTTTGTTTTTAAGGCATCATAAAATCTGCCTTCCTTATAGACCAAAAAAGTTGTCCAATATGAAAGTGAGCTTTATCTATGAGAAAGGTATGATATCTCTACAGGGAGAAGAATGGTGAGACCAGGGTCCAGGTTACTCACCTTGGGACCGGGGATGATGAGTTGGGATAAACTGAAAAGAAAAAGTCTGGAATGAGTCATTGATTTTGGTTACAAGGATTGTCAGAAATGAGCAGTCAGAAGAGGCTGAAAGTTAAGTTTAGGAAGACAGAGGCTTTCAGAAATGAGACTGGTTGGCTGGGAAAGGCAGGCAGAGTGGTTCTTGGGCTGTGTCCAGAAGGGGAGACAAGAGGGAAGATTGGTCCTAAAATTTATTGGATCTGATGGGAGGAGAGGTGGGTGAGGAAGGGGTTGTGAAGCTCAGTTTAGACCTAGAACTTGGGAATGGACTTGGCTTTCTTGGGAATCAGGGGATCTGAGAAGGAAGGAAGGCAAAGAAAGAGGAATGAGAGGGAAGGATGTGAGGGGAAGAAGAGATAGGGCAATAGTAGAGAGCAGCTGGGAATGAAGAGGAAACAAAGGAGAGGGAATGGAGGAGTGGAGGCTGCTGGAGGGAACCCGAGCTCCTTATGTGCTCCAACATCTCCTGTCCTCCAGGTCTTTCTACAAGTAGCTAGTAGCTTTGTGCTCCAGACTGGCTGGCACGGGGTAGTCTGCTTGGCAGGCCCCATAACAGAAAGGGCACAAATGGAAATAAAGGTGGAAAGGTCAAAGGTGTGGGGTCAGGATCTGAATACTTGGAAGGAAGGTCTGAGCCCTTAGAAATCTAAGCGTAGGGAGGGTGTGAACTGGGAGCTTCTTGCCCCCGCAAGAGGCTTCCTTTGTGTTCAAGGATGGAACTGTTTTTCTGTGTGACAAAGACACACATGGCAGAACCCACAGGCACTTCCCTTCCCTCCCTTGGAAAGCTGTTGTCAGAAGCCCCTATCTGTCCCTGGGAGAAGATGGGCAGGGGGAGGGAGCGTGTGCAGTGGGAGGAGGAGTTGGGGGGAGGGAAGGCGGCTTGCGCTCCTCCCTGGCACTTGCTATTTCGGACCCACCAAAAGTCTGTTCCTCCTAGGTCTCTGCTCAAATGCAAGTGACAAGACTCCTCGCAGCGATCTCTTTACTTAACCCCTTTTGCTGGGCCATCTGTTCAGAACTCGGATGTATGCTTCTCCTCGGAGCAGACATCACATTATTCAGGCTCCTTCCTTGGCACAGGCTCTGTCCTTCACGGCTGCCCCTGCCCCACACAACAAAACCCAACCGCTTGCTCACGTCCTGAGTGACAAGGATACTTACAGGCCTGTGGGCGAGTGGATCGCAGTTGAGCAAAAAATACTGGAGGCCTCGTTCCCTACTCGTCTTTCCCTCAGATTCCAGCTTATGTCTCAACTCCACTGACTCCCCCGGGCTGGTTTTTAAAAATACCCCTCCTCTGTGTTCCCATGGTGCCTCGTGTTTCTCTCTCGTGGTCAGCAAGGAGCTGGGGCTGCCACACCCTGATCCTTGCAGAGAGTCTTCAAGGGGCCTGTTCTACCCCCCTGCAGGTTCTTCAAGCTCCCACAAAGCCTCAACAGCCCTGGGGCTTTCCATTAGACTCTCTTTCATTCCTAGCCCATCGCCTTTGATAAACCCATCATTCTGGATAGACTTTCTAGAGCAGTGCTGTTTGATAGGACTTTCCACAACTATAGAAGTGTTCTCTATTTGCACTGCCCAATGTGGACCCGCTAGCCACATGTGTCTACTGAGTCCCTGAAATGTGGCCAGTGCAACCAAGCAACTGTACTTAAATTCTAATTTAATATAATTTTTATTGACTTAAATTTACATAATCCCACAGCAGCAGTAGCAGCAGCAGTAGCACCTGGGAACTGTTGGAAATGCAGAATCTGGGGCCTCCCCTCAGACCTTCTGGGTCAGCATGTCTAGGGATGGGGCCCAGCAATTTGTGTTTTAACAAGCCCTCCAGGTGGTTTTCATGCACAGTGAAGTTTGAGAAGCACTAATTTCGGGCTGAACCCTCGGAAAGCCCCAGCTCCCCTTCTAATGCCTGCCACCCCCGTCGCCTGGAGCTTTGGAGAGCCAGGGCTTTGGAAGATGGATCCAACTTCCTTTTGGGTCTCTGCACTAGTCTTGCTGTCCACCTCTCCGGCAGAGAAGGCAAAACTGGCCTTGGCTGGTGTTCCTCACACACCCCCATAGCAGGCATCAGGCTGTGGGAAGTTCTGAATAATGAATGCTGCAGAGAGGGGTGCTGGCTTTTTCCGTTCACTCACTGAGCGCCTTCCCTAGTGGGTGGGGTGCACAGTCATCACCCACCCCAAGAGCAATCTTCTCTGGGTGAGAACAGGCCCCTGCCCCCACCTTTCCTCCCCCACCCACGGAGGCTGGGAGCTGGCTGGGGGAGGCTGCTGAGCCATGCCTTAGAACTTCTTCCAAGCAAGGGGATGCAGGGTGCTCAGCGACAAAGCCGTCAAGGTCTTGGTTTTTCTTTTTTCCTAGCCAATATTTATTGAGCTTATCTTCCAGGTACTGTGCTAAGTGGTTTGTGTGCTTACTCTTTACAACAGTTCGATGAGGTGGTTTTGCCTTCCTTATTTTTCAGAGAAGCGCAAGGCTCAGAGATGTTAAGTGACTCACCCAAGTCAACAGTTGGTGTGTATGATTCCAAAGCCCAAACTTTTACCTGAAGCTCCATGTGCTTCTCCATGGGCTCCTCTTTGTAGCCCCTGAAAAAGGAGGGAGCGTGGACTATCAGGGATGTCAGCTTGTGCCGGTGCCCAGGAAGCTATCTTTTAAGCAGAAATCCTTGAGCCAGTGATTCAAAATTGAAGGATGCTTACCTGCAATTTAATCTTACATCAGGAACGCTATATGTGATTCATTTAATATCAGCTCATGCTGAAGCCCTCACCTCTTTTCCTTCTCCCTTTGTCTCTTTCCAATATTCATGGCTGTCTCCTGACTAAGAGGAGCCAGAGCTGAGCTGGGCACCAAGAAGGGTGTGTCCTGGCTCCAGCTGCAGTGCCGGGTAAGTGCAGCTCATGGAGGTCAGAGGGCTGGGAGGAGCTGCCCAGGAGCACCTGGGTACAAGAAGGGCGACATTGTCTAGGATGAGGGCAGCCTCAGCACCTGACCTGCAGTGGCCGGAACATGACTCCTTTCTGGGACCTCAGGTCCTTCTCCAGGAAGATTCCATAGAACCCTCCAGCAGCGGCCGGGCGCGGTGGCTCAAGCCTGTAATCCCAGCACTTTGGGAGGCCGAGACGGGCGGATCACGAGGTCAGGAGATCGAGACCATCCTGGCTAACACGGTGAAACCCCGTCTCTACTAAAAAACACAAAAAACTAGCCGGGCGAGGTGGCGGGCGCCTGTAGTCCCAGCTACTCGGGAGGCTGAGGCAGGAGAATGGCGGGAACCCGGGAGGCGGAGCTTGCAGTGAGCTGAGATCCGGCCACAGCACTCCAGCCTGGGCGACAGAGCAAGACTCCGTCTCAAAAAAAAAAAAAAAAAAAAAAAAAAAAAAGAACCCTCCAGCAGCTTCCATGTCTCAACTGATTGGTTCTGACTCTCATTCACTGTGCTGCTGTCCCTTTTCTACCTCTTTCTCAGGCTCTGTCCTGCTCCGCCCTCTCAGCCTGTCCCTCAGGCTCCAGGGCACAGATTCTGTCCCTGCGTCTGCCTGCTCCAGCTGGCTTTGTGGCCTCTTGTTTCCTTCAGAGTGTCTGTGTCACCTTTGAAGTTTGCCCTCTGCCCTTGGGTGGAGAGATGAGGCTCCAGGGTGATAATCAGGGTGTGAAGGGGTGTGGCATCGAGGCAAGGCATGACTGCAGGAGCCCTAGCGGGAGAGGTGGCAGCTGGACCTTTGCTTTTCCTCCTGTGGCCAGTAGGTGGTGCTAGATGCCAGCCGAGGCCCAGCTGGGGCCTTGAATGTACAAACTGCAGCCCTCACAGCAAAGGGCTCAGCTTACCACGCTGCTCTTTTGGGAGAGATGTAAGGAAACACGGACTTGCACACTGATTCAGGACACTGGAGGGGATGGAAGAACGCAGTAGTTTCTCTTCACTCAGGCTTGTGGCCCTTATAGTTGGTTCCCCACTAGGAACTGGAAACAGGTTGAAAAGAGAACCTACCTTACCTTTTCCTCCCCAAGGAGACTGGAGGAACTGGATTACAGGCACTTGTTTCCGCCTTTCCTCAAATATCGTGTCTTCCAAGCATGGGTGGGCCCTTGCCTTTGGGCGCTCATGACAAGTTTTATTAATGCTTCACCACACTGGGGGCACATTATACATGACAGAAACATTGTTTCCATGACTGCCTTCCTCAGTAGACTGTCAACTCCTGGAGGTCATTTTATAATCACTTCTGTATCCCCAGTGCCTACTCAAGGCCAGGCGCATAGCGTATGCTCAATAAATGAGTTAGCAAGTGAATGAGTCAATGGAGGGATGAACTCAGTAGTTTCTACTGGCTGTAAAGAGAATGTGCTATCTTTCTGTTTGGAGATCTGTAAGTACAGAGGTAGTCCCTCTGCTTAGGGATTTTAGGGATGGCCCAATGGAAAGGATGAACCTTGAAGCCCTCTTGAGGCCAATTCGGCCAATGCCGAATTCAGAACTTCACACATATATATGGAAGGTGCTTCTTTTCCTTCATTTGATGAACATTCACTGCATGCTCACAGTGAACCAGGTACATCTTTCTAAGTCAAGAAACTTCCTCATGTCTGCAAAGAAATCTTCCCATATCTACAAAGAAGAGCAATGACATATAGCCTGGGCACTGGAGCTCTGGGACTTTAGACTTAGCTTCCAGGCATGCAGAGCCTGGGAAAATGGTTGGACTTTTGGGGTTGACCAGTCAGAAGATAAAGAAGAAGCTCTGCTAGGCAGGACTTGGGCTGCTGGGCTCAGTGTGCAGAGGGAGGGGATGTTATCTAGGCAGGGAAATGAACAAGCATTGAAGTAACCTGGTTGGCGGGGGGATGGGGGAGGCATTTGTTCCTCTAAAATGATTCTTCCCTGCCTAAGACTCAAACTCTGAAGAATGAGCAGTTTTATTGAGAATAAGGCAGGCTAATCAGATGTGCAGCTGACATGAAATTGGGAGCGGTAGGTAATTTTTAGGATCCCTAAAGAGCTCTACAGACAAGGATGGAGGGATGAGTCAACAAGGCACCGTGTAACAGGGATAAAAGTAAAGTTCTGCCCCAAAAGCCAACTGGATTTAGGAGGCGTGGCTTCAGAGTTATGAAGACTCTAGTGCTTCTTATTGATACGAGTTAGCCATGGAATGGGAGAGCCACAACAATAAATTAGTGTTGCAAGAGTGTTTCGAATAAGGGTCTGAGCTGTGGTCGGCTCTGGTCAACCACTCTTGGAAGGTTCCATTCAGTTCTAGGGAACTTTATAAGGATTCAGTGAACATCAGTTCATGTTGAAACCCCCTGTTCCTTCCCCCTTTGTCTCTTTCCAATCCTTATTGCTATCTCCCAACTAAGAAGAGCCAGAAGAGCTGTCTTTTAATAGATATGATATACTGAAGCAAACACTGAGGGAACAAGCCAGGCAAGACGGAGACTCAAAACCAGCTCATAAGAGCAACCATTGAAGGAACCGGAGCTCATTACCCCAGAGAAAATAAGGCATGGGGCACACAAGACTCAAAGGAGTGACTCTACTTGTGTTGAGATGACTTGGTGAGCAGACTTGACATGTTTGCAGCAGATGAGTTCCCCTGGGAATTTGCAAGCCCAGGATGGGGGTTGAGTTTGAAGCCCCCGTGTTTCCTTTTGGGCCTCTGAGACCAAGAGCAAGTCTCTCTCTATCTCTCTGTGTCTCTAAGCTCCCTCAGGGACTGCTTAGCCATAATGTCAAGCAGCTGTAAGGGTCTGTGGCCTCACAGCTCTGCCTCTTCTATTGGCCCTGTGGTGCCACACTCAAGCCCCTTGCTGAGCCTGGGGCTGTGGATTCAGCTGGCTCCTTTTGAGTCTCTGGATGAGAACCAGGAGTAGCAGAGCTGATGTGCTCATGGCTCCCAGAGATGGGGCAGCTCAGACTCAAAGGCTTCTGCTGCTCTCCTCTTGCCCCCTCCTCTGCAAAGACTTGGGGTTCAAATCCTAGCTGTGAGATCTTGGGTAAGTCAGATGACCTCCCAGAGCCTCAGCATGGGCACTTGCTGGGTTAATTTCAAGATTCATTAATGTTGAAATGACTCTACTTGTGTTCAGGTGACCCAGTGAGCAGACTCAACATGTTTGAAGAGGGTGAGTTCCCCCAGGGATTTGCAAGCCCTGGATGCTCCATTCCTTCATCTCAGCACTGTTTGTCATCCACCCTGGAGCTCCATAGCGAAGGGCACATCTCACCTCAGTTGGAATGGGTTTGTCTTTTCCTTTCTCACTTGGCAACTGCTCATTTCCCCGTGGAACTTCTAATGAATCTTGAAATTAACCTGGCATTAACCAGGTATCCTTTGGCAGGTACGGCAGGTATCCTTTCCATGGACCATTTCTCAGAGCCACCCTCCTCGCCTCGAACACTGTAGCATGAAGCACCTTCAACAGCCACTTTCTGGAATTAGGGGGATGACCTTCCCCATTTGCCCTGGGTGAAGGAGATTCCTAGGAGGTGGGACTTCGAATGCTAAAACCTAGAAATGATCTGGGCAAGCCAAGACCAGTTGGTTACCTTAGCTGGAATCCCCATTCATTTATCTTCCTCTGCCACGTGGCTGTCCTGCTGTCAGCCCTCAGTTAAAGATTCGCAGAAGGATGGCTTGGGGCAGCCGTTGAGGACTGATGCTCTGTCCCTTCATCTCAGCACTCTTTGTCATCCCCCTGGGGCACCACAGCAAAGGGCACATCTCCTCTCACTTGGAATGGGCTTGCCCTTTCCTTTCTCACTTGGCAACTGTTCATTTCCCCCTGGAATTTCTAATGAATCTTGAAATTAACCTGGCATTTTCTCCCTGCTCATCTCACATGGGGAGCCTGATGCTTTGGGCTGTCCACTGCTGGACAGAGGAGGAACAGGAGAAGCAGCTGTGTGCTCAGGCTCAGCCTGCAGAGGGACAGCAGCCTTCATTCCCTTCGTCGCTGCAGACCCTGGTGCCCATGTGGCCTCTAGGTGCCTGGGTCTTGTTCTCTCCAGTCTCCCAGGATAAACAAAGGTATTTGGGCTCAGTGCATGACTTTTCCTAAGGCAAGGAAGTCATCGTATTGACTGGTGCCATTCTCGGATGTTTTCACTTCCTTTCAAGTTGAGCAAAGGCCAGTTTCCCAATGACCATGGATGGGATCCCACATTGCTGCAACCCCTTCAAGCCCATTTAAAGAAGGGCCTTCCATAGAAGCACAAACCCCAATGCCACACAATCTGACAGTGGACTTAGCCTTGCCTGCCTTCAGTTTAAAACTCTGTCCAAAGACCACACTGCTCAGTTGGCACATTTTCTTCCTGGGAAGCAAAGAAATATCCTGCAAGGGGAGTGTGGGGCTTGTCACTGGGAAACACTGGGAGTGGAAAGTAGGGGAAGGAAAAGAATAGAAAGCATTATTTTCTGGTTTGATTTTCTATTTTCTAGTTCAATTCAATGTATACTAGATAAACACACATTGATGGAATGCCTGTTAGGTACCCGACTCTGTGTAAATACATGACCCTGGTTTCAAGGAACCTAGAGTTCAGGATAGAGGCAGAAGTCCGCGTGGCCATCTCTGATGGATGGAAGACCAATGGAAGGCTCTGAATGATGCTGCAATAGTTGCTGAGCTGCCCCCTTCTGAACATACAGGAGGCAAAGTTGCTTGGAGAAATTTGGGGGCTTGTTAAGGGTGTGAGATGCCTGGGCTTTGAAAGCTAGGCAGAGTTTTGACAGGCAGGAGCTGAAGAGCCAAAATGTAGAGATGGGTAACAGTGGGAAAAGGTGAGATTGGAAGTGGGCTGGAGCCCAGGTGCTGGGCACAAGGGGCAGCCTGGTGGCAGAGCAGCTGAAGTAGGAAGAAAAGCTGGATCCTGGGCAGTGCTGGATGCTGGGTGGTGGAGCTTAAAGTGGAGACCTGTAGGCAGTGGGGATCCAAGGAAAGTTGGAAAGCAGGAGACAGCCAGAAACCCAGCCATCTTTTGACAAAATGTTAGTCCCCCTGTAACTTCCACCTCTTGCTGTCTTTTCCTGTTTATTCTTTAACAAGGAGCTGGACCAGCCTTCCCCCACCTGGAGCAGCCTTTTCCTTTCTTTTCATGCCTGGAGCAGGAAGATTTGACCCAGCCCTAGGGAGCCTTGACCCAACCCTAGAGAGGCTTGATCCAGTCTTAGAGAGGCTCTGGCCATTGGCTCCACTTCATTCGCACACTGGGAGCAACAGAGCCCCTCCTCCCCATCCCTGCTCTGGATCCCACTGCTCCGTGGCTGCTTAGAAGCAGTGCTTTGAGGTCAGACAGATCCAAGTTTGCTCCTGGTCTCCCCACTGTAACTTCAGGCATGAGGCTTAACCTCTTTAAATGTCTGATTCTTTACCTGCAAAAGATGGATGATGAGAGAGATGCCACTGGGTGGGGAGGAGTCCACTGACACCTGACTCTCATGGGCACTTAGGGACGTGCTTCCTTTTGCCTCTTCTCCCTTTCAGGTTGGGGATGGGAGGAGGGTATCTTGGCCTTTCCAGGAAGCAGCTAGCTAGCTTTGGCTGGGGAGCCAGTGGGCAGCTCCAGGTGCTGTGGGGCTCCTTGTTGGGCTTCCCAAAGCTGCTGGCCTTTTAAATTGCCTTGCTGTCTTCCTTACAGGATAACAAGGGCATAAAGCAGGAGCTGTCAGCATTCATTTCCATCCTTGGGTGGGCAGTTGTCCTGCCCTCACCAGGCTCCAGCCCTGTCTACGGAAGATCAGCTCCCTAAAGCCAGGGAGGGTGATGGGCTGGGGCTGAGAGGGTCAGTTCAGACCCCAGAGCTGCAGGAGGAAGGGCCAGCATGCGCTGCCACTCCCATGTGGGTCTGTCCTTCCTGCACATCAGTCCTGGGTCAGAAACCACGAGCTGTCAGACAAGTGGGGACTAGAATCTTCTCTCTGAAATGCCAGGCTGCCAGGATGAGACTAACGCTTGCCAGGGGCTGTCTGTGCCAGGAATGGAAGAGGGAAAACCTTCTGCCAGGAGCCTCAGGCAAAGAGACTTCAACAAGGGTGGTTGCTCCTTATCCTTCTGCTTCTAGGGGACTGGAGGGTGCCAGAAGTAAAAGTAGCTCTCAGAAAATCAGTGAAGAGAATGAGAGGTAGCAGAGAACCTCAGGACTTGGGCAATAGAGCCCTCAACTGCAGCCAGGACGTAGAAAGCTTGGGCCCCAATGGGAGGAGTTTTTGAAGGGCTCCAGTTTAAACATGGTCATTTTACAGATGAGGAAAATGAGGCCCAGCAGGATCAGACTTAGTTTTCTGGGTCTTAATCTCAAGGCAGCTGCCACAGGTTCTCATAAACACAGAACAGGCACCCAACAAACAAACAATCAATGAAAGTAAACAAATATATGAATGAAAACGAATATAAGAAGAGAGCTGTAGCCCCTCTGACTCTCCCCAATGAAAATGAACCTCTCGGCTGGGCACAGTGGCTCATGCCTGTAATCCGAGCACTTTGGGAGGCTGAGGCAGGTGAGTTACTTGAGGTCAGGAGTTTGAGACTGGCCTGGCCAACATTGTGAAACCCCGTCTGTACTAAAAATACAAAAATTAGCTGGGTGTGGCCACAGACACCTGTAATCCCAGCTACTCAGCAGGCTGAGACAGGAGAATCGCTTGAACCCGGGAGACAGAAGTTGCAGTGAGCTGAGATGGTGCCACCATACTCCAGCCTAGGTGACAGAGAGAGAAAAAAAAAAAAAAAAAGAAAATGAACTTCTCTATGCGCTTACTGCCCACTGATACCAGGCCCCTGCTATTTGCCACATGTCACAGGTGATATTCTGCCGTTTTCCCTAGCAGAGCCGACAGACCATGAGCTACTTGAGACCAGAGACCAATCTAATGACCAACTCGATGTCTCTTGCCTTGCCCACGGCTTGCCCTTGTTAAATGCTCTGGGATGCTGTAGAGCTTTTTTTTTCTTCATTTCCACTGGATCCATCTGGTGTAAGGGATGCAGGTACTGAGAGGATATTCCCATCCTGCCTCAGTTCAGAAGCAGGGAAATTGGCCCTCTTTAGGAAAGGTCAGCTAAATCAGCCCCCCTGCAAGAAACATGCTTGGTATTTTTAGAAGCTTTTCAAGCCTGTGGGCCTGAGCTCAGCAGGAGGCACTCAGAGCCTTCGCCCATTCAGCCCCAGATCACCCCAGTTTAACCCCATTTCACTCTCTCCTACTTCAGGCAAGGGAAGGCAACTGAGCAGAAGCTGATAGAGTCATTCAGCAAGGCCATGTGGCTAAACCCTGATCTCCTTTAGATGATACAATAGGCGGTCTCATCTACTTCACTGGCCAAAATGTATCATATGACCCTGAGAAAGTCACATTCCTATGTTATTCCTACCTGTACAATGGAGAGGTCATTATATTTACCTGTAAATCCATTTTGGAAACAAGGCGGGAAAAATAGGAATCCAATAAACACCAAAAATTGCTGAACTCTGCTGGATTCTGGGGGACTGTTGTAAGGCCTGGGTGAGGTTATGTTGGAGAATTTTCTGTTCCTTGGAGAGAGATGCTTAAAGAGCTGATGTCATAAAAATCTATCATAAAATGCTGTTGTGCTGGAAAAAAAAAAAAAAGGTAGCTTTCCTCTTGAGAGAGAGGTATGTGGTCCAGGAGGGGCCGGCAGTGTTTGGGACATGAGGTTCTCAGACCTCTAGCCAGAATCTGTTACTTGTTTTTCTTTTTTCTTTTTTTTTGAATGGGCAGAATGGATGCCTCAGAGTAGAAGCCTTTGACTGTAGTCCTAACTAGCTATGTGGCTTTGGGGACATAACTTAGTTATCTTGGGCCTAATTTGTCTACCTATAAAATAGCAGGGACAGGGAATTGTACTAAATGTGGTGTTTCCCAAATTGATAAGTTTCCATGAGGCTTTTGTGACTGTGACAATACCCGAGTGTCTTCAAACGCACAGGAATCATAAACATGGCACAAATCTTCCACCCACTTCCCCCTCATCCCCTCCCTCCCTGCTCACTTTCCTCCAAGTCTGGTTGGGAAAATGTGAGGAACGCAGGAATGGTTAATCTCTAAGACCTTTTCAAAGGTTGTGATTTTATAATTACAAAATCTGTGATATTATTATTGCTATTATTTTTGGCATGTGTGTGAGGGAGTTGGGGTTAATGATAAATTGAACTCAGCAGGGAGCTAGATACTAGAGTCTAGTATCTTCTTTCTTCTTCCTAAAATCCCGGGACTGGAAACTTCCAGCGGACTTGGAAGTTGAAAGGAAAGTGAGCTGGCTTCTGTGGCCAGTCCATGAGGGCAGGGAGGGACAGAATAGTGGAGGTCAGGAAGTGGGGTGATATTTACAAAGTTCTATTCTGTCATCTTTGCATCAGAGAGTTTACAGATTAAAAGCATGGCTTCTAATTCAATCTGGCACAAGGGAATGCGGATCCTGCCATCAGCATCCTTTATTAAGCAGCTTCTTTTGCCCCCAGCCCCTGCAGTTGCCCTCACCACACACACAACCTCCCCACACACTCCTCTGGCTCCCGCCTTTCTCTCCGACCTGCATCCACATGTGCACACCCAGCCCACTGGGAATGCCCCTCACCCACACTCCACCCCACCCACAAATAAAGCTCACCTGCCACCCTCTACCTGCTCCCCGTGCTCACCTGAACTGTCCAGCCCCTGCAGACCCCCTCGCAGGCTGGAGGCTCCTGCCACCCTCAGCACATGCCCCTGGGGTCCACAGGTGGTGAGTCCACACACCCATCTCTGAGCCCACTCCTCATCTCTCTGTCACTGCCTACAGCCTTCCCCAGGCTTGGAACACATACTTGTTCACCTCGTGTAAGATCAGAAATAAACTCTCTCTGGAACCTGTTCAAAGGCTAATGTGCATCCTCCCTTAATTATTGATTTGTTGATTACAGATGCTTGGGTAGGACATTCATTGTGTCCACTGTGCCAAGGACCTAACTCTAGAATCCCTGTCCTTTTCGGGAGAAAGTTGGCCCATTGATCTCTTGGGAAGGGGTTATTTGAGTGTTAGGTAAAACCTGGCCACAGGACAGGTCACAGACTAAATATTGTGCTCCCTGCTGAAGCCCTCATTAGCCCTAGCCCAGGATGGTCTAGGGCTATGGCTAATGAGGGCTTGGATGGTCACAGCTGGGGTGCTCCCTCCTTCCTTCCCTCTCACAACCAGGGAAACCCTGGCAAAGGGGTGTGGGGATGCAGAGGGGCAGAACTGCCCCCCACCAAGTCCCCTGCAGAGGTGGCAGCCTCCCCTTTCCTAGTTGCCTCAGTAGGGCAATTTAGTGTAAAAAGTGGTACCTGGTTCCATGCTGTGTTTAGGAAGACCTGAGTTTAAAATCTGGTTCATTCCACGTACCAGCTGGGTGATCTTGAACAAGTGATTTAACCTCTCTGATTCTGTTTCTCAACTGTAAAACCAGGTATTTGTGAGGATTCAATGAAATGACACATATAAAGGCTACAGAAAAATGTCACACACAGAAAACAATCAATACGTTGTGGTTGAAATTATCATCATCATCATCATCATCACCGTCATCCTGCCCATCTTCATCTCTGGGGCCCCAGGATCGTAGGAGATGGCTTTCTTTGGCCCAGGGGACGCTTCCCTTTTGGTACATGGGTGTGGCCTCTGGATGGCTTTTGCTACATTTAAATCCATCAGGGACACTGAGCTCCAGGGCAACCATAAACTCTTCCGGAAAGAGGTTAGATCCTTCAGACCACAGTTCTGTGGGTATCTCCTTGTTCGTTCCAGCATGAGGCTGGGCAAGGGGAGTTTGGGGCTTGTCACTGGGAAACACTGGGGAGAGTTCTGTCACAGGGCATATGCACAGTGAGAAAATGTCACTGCCATCCATCCACGGGGTTGGACTCCTGGGCTGTCTTTCTTGGAGGGAAGTTCTAGAACTTGACACTAGGAAGAGGGTGTTCAAGGGGAACTCCAAGTGTCCACAGGGCTTTGAGGGTCATCTGGCTTCCAGAAGCTGGATGAACTCATGGTGCCTTCCAGGTATGCTTCCAGGCTGAGTTTCTGCGACCCCTTCCTCACACCTCACATTCACCCCACAGCTTTGAGCATCTGACCTGAGCTTTGGTCAGGGCTGGTTTGTACCTTCCCCCACTGCCACCTTCATTCCCTGTCCCATCCCCATCCCGGAACTCCCTGGGCTGGGCTTTTTGTTCCCTCAGTTCCTAGGCAGTGCAGCTGGTGCTGTGGGCTGGGGAGGGGGTGGAGGACACAGCAGAAAGTCTGTGGGAGGGAACTGTCTCTTAGTTCCAAAGGCGAGCATGGCTTCCCATGCCCTTCCCCACAACACAACGCTTCCCCCAAATTCCCACATTGGTGTCTCAGCAAATAAGACAACTCTTTTTTTTTTGGTTTTCCGTTTGCTCTTGATACATACTTAAATGTGTGTGTGTGTGTGTGTGTGTGTGTGCTGTTCTCAGTAATCAGTGCCAGAAGAAATTGGAGCCGATCTGGTAATTTCTTGTTTTGAGTCCCAGGTAACTGGCAAGTATCTGATCTCCTCCTCTCTGGGCCTGAGGACTTTGGGGCATGACCTCTTCAGCCCTCTATGCTCCTGGAGTTCTGTTCTGTTTAAAGAAACAGAAGCCAGGATAGTTTCTAACAAGCAAGGAAGGTGGAGTTGTGAGCACCCTAATAGGGAGGCTGAACCATCTGATATGGAGTGGGCCCCCTAAGGAAGAATAGTAGAAAGAAAAAAGAAGGGAAGGGAGAACTCCTATATGTGAAATCCTGGGCTAGGCACATTATGCCCATTTTATGATTGCCTTCTCCAAACTGCATTGCAAGGGAAATATCCATGAGCAATGCCCTTCATGAGAGGAGGATGAAGCTCAGTTAGGTGAAATGATAAGTCCAGGTCACTAGCTAGAAGGTCCTGGAGCTGGGGTTTGAACTGAATTTGCCTGGGGCTAAAATTCACGCTTTATAAAACTGCCCCTTGGAGGTGAGAGTGTAATGCGTGGTGTAAATGGAAGCTGTTGTCTTGGCTTTCCTCAACTCTGAGATCATCTGGTTGTTGATAAATGCAGACAGGTCAGAGGTGAAGTGCTAATCAAGTGTGCAAAGGTCCTGGTATCCGCTACTGTTAGAAGAAACCAGTGGCTGTCGTTAGTGCAGTGTTAATGTCCACAAGGTGTTTTCAGTTGCATTATCTTACTTGGTGCTTGAGATTGTTGGTTCCCACGTGTCAGAGAAGGAAGTGGAGGATAAGAGAAGGGCGGTAGCATGCCCAAGGTGATGCAGCCCAATATGTTTTGATGCTAAATGAATGCATTAGTACAAAGATGGGTCTGAAAGCCATAGTCCTATAATCTGAGCCAGAGGCTCAGGATCAGGGCAGCAGGAAGGTGTGGCACGGGCTGCTTTGGTGAGGAGCAGGTGGAGAGAAGGGCAACTGTGGGAGGTGGTGAGGCAGAGGCGGGAGCCGCCTGGGAGCAGAGCAGGAGTGGGCTGGGTTGACTAAGAAGGGCAACAGGATACAGTGGGGGCCCTAGGAGATGGGGAGGGATGAAGGGGGAATGTCTAACCCAGAAGAAGGCTTTAGCTTTCTGCAAGGCAGAGGCCACAGTAAGAGGGCTGCTGGACCTGGGCTCTGCCCTAGACTCAGTGGAAGGAGGCTGCCAAAGGCCCAGGTGTTCGGACATTGCTGTTCCCAACCTTCTCTTGAAAACAGGAGCTACTAATCTTTCTGCTTCTAGAAACCCCTTGATATTTGTCTTGTTGGATAGAAGTGTGTGGCAGCACGTATAATTCTGGGGATACAGGAGGTGGTCAGCTCAAAGCACCTCACTTCTGTTAAGTCCCAAACTTCTCTTGTGGACACACATGGGGTTTCAGGCAGCAAAAGAATTCATTTAATCTTTCCCCAAAACACGTGGTGTCTATTTTTGGGCCGGCACCAATGTAGGCCCTGGGGAGTATGTAGTAAACAGCACTGACAGCTCCTGGCCCTCTTGGTGCTGCAGCCCAGGGGGAGGCAGACACTGAACACTTACTTCCATGTATGTGGAGTGGTACAAAAAGGCAAGGTGTGCTGAGGGCAGTCATTCATTCAACAACCACCTAGAGAGCCCCTCTGTGTTCTCAGTGCTGTTTAAGGGGCTGGCAAATCAGTAGATGAAATAGGCAAGGTCTGTGCCCTCAAGGAAGTTACATTTTAAAACCTGGTAACAGGAGGAATATCCTCTTGCGAGTCAGGAAGGTGCCCAGACTTCTCTGTCCCACCCTATCAATCGTAGTTCCTTCATCTGCCAAATGAAGGCCATTATCCCTGGCTGCCCTCTGAGATGATCCCTGGCTGCTCTCTCATCAGTAAATAGGCAAATGGCTGGGTATTGTGCAGAGGAAGGCACAATGTAAGTTACTTCAAGAGAGCTCATGTAGGAAGGCACGTGAAGGCTATGTCTATTGTGGAGGGTGGGTGTGGAGGTTCAATCCTCCTGCCTCTCCATTCCCCCTAGTCCCTGTCAGTAGTGCTGCACTAGCCTCTGTCAACCACCTGCAGGTTTCTGGCTTCCTAAAAGTGTGAGTCCTGACTCTTGACTTCTGATTTTATACCTTGGGGGAAGTTGACTTATGGAATGGGAGTCCCTCTTCCCTGGTTGCCCTAACCTGCTGGCAGTGCTCACCTGCTGGCAGGAAGCCAGCTGCCCGCCCTGGATCCTGCTGTCTAAGGAAGGGCTCCAGCATCTGCTCCTGCAGGGCCCCCACCAGGACACTCAGAGGCCAGGGAGGCCCTGCGAGCCACTGCCTGTGCAGGACCTAGGACATGCAGCATTAAATTCCCAGCCCAGCTCAACTGCTTACAGCCAGTGGTGACTCAGCAGGGGCTACCTTCCCATGGAAGGCACAAAAGCCCAGAAGGAGTAACTCAAAGGAAAGAGAACTGGCGATGAGGGCTCTGGGGCTGAGGAGTTGCATCTCAGGGGAGATTTACCTGGGTCTGCGCCCTGTACTTTCTTCCCGAGGGACCCGAGATTCGCTGAACCCTCTCTGGCAGCACACCACTTTGGGGTCTAGGGCTGGAGCCAGAGAGCATCGGTGGATGGTGGCTGCACCTGACCCATTGCACTAACTTGCCAGGGGGGCTGCAACATGTGTGGGATGAGTTTCATGGCAGCATTGTGTTTGGCTGTTAGTGGACAAAGGCTGCTGGGGCCTCCCTGCTGGGTGGTAAAGCCCTCTGGAAACCTCAAAAGTGGCATAATGAAGTTGACATACAATGCTTCTGTGCACCAGGCACTGTTCAAAGTGCCTTACTGTGTTATCTCATGACAACCTTGTGAGTTAGATCCTATTTTGCAGAAGGGAAAACCGAGGCAGAGAGACTTAAGTGCCTTGCTAGGGTTCAGATACTAGTGGGTAGTAAACCCTACATGACACCATTTTAGTCCCATTATAGCTGCTTACTCCCTGGGTCCCCAAGGTCAGAGCACCTGAAGCCTGTGTGATTTGGAGCCATGCTTTATTTAAACTGACCATTTTGACAAACTCGAATGGATTGCCAACAACTATAGTGGGGAAATATCAGAAAGCTGTGCTTTTGAGGTGTAGGGAAGGAACTGAGGCTTTGCTCAGAGAAGAGAGGGGCAGTGAGTAGCCTCCTGGATGGCTTGCAGAAAAGAGGTGAGATTTTTCCCTGAGGGTCTAGGTGGTAGCACCAGCACGAAGGTGGCAGCTTTAGGGGGCTAGCTTCACTATGTCAAAGTCAAGGACACCCAAGGAATGGAGCTGTCTGAGAACAGAGTCGAAGGCTCTGGAGTGGCTGGTAATGAGCTTCCTGCCACTGAAGGTGTTCAAGCAGGACAGACTGGGCACCTGAGGATGCTGTTGAGGAAATGTCTGCATAATAGAAGTTTCACTGGATGACCTGGAGGCCTGTTCCAGCCCCGATACTCTATGAATCTGGCATTCAGGTTAAGTAGAATAATAGCGCAGGGTCACCTGGGCAGCATCACTGGTGGGGACCCCTGAACCTCCTCCATATATTGGCAGGGCAGAAGAATCTAGCAGTACCTCAAGGAATCTTCTTTAATGGATAGAAGTGGGATGAAAGTGTTCCCCATCTTTCCCCAACCCACTGCCACCACCAGCAAAACCTCCTGGCAGGTGTTTGTCCAAGATATTGGGACTTGAGTGGGAGCCTTGAGCTGGCCCTCTCGTGGTTGGATTCTTCTGCTTTCCTGGACCACTTTGGTGCTTGATGGTCCCCTTTCATGGGTGGGCTTTCATCTTCCATGTGTGGTCAAAATTCTTTCCTTGGACCCAGAGCTTCTGGGTAGCATTATACATCCCCAGCCTCCAACCAGGCCCAGACCTGTCTCTTTCCCTCATATCTTATCCTTGGGCCACCCAAGAAACAGAACTCCTTCTCTAGCCCAAGCCCAGATCTGCCAGCTCCAGATAGCTCTTTAGAACAGCAAGTCCTTCAGGACCTAGTCTTCCCTTTATAGCCCACTGTACTCCCCAGTCATCACCCAGTATCAGTTTCTCAACCAGCTGAGACTTACAGAAGTAGGTCCTATCTCTGCTCAAACTTGAAAGTTGTGCAGCACAGCTCTTGGATTCAGAATGACACCAGAATTCACGCACCTGCCTGGGATCTGGCCTACATCCCACTAATATGACCACTGACTCAGGAGTGTGGGTCCTTTGGAAAAAGGGATGTGGCTGGGTTAGAAAGGCAGACAGGTGACCAATAGACTGGCAGGGGTCCACTCTGAGTTTCCACTCCCTTCCTCCCTTGCTAGGTGGAGGGGAATGTGGGCTGCTGGAAATCTCCCATAAACAGTTGATATTAACCTCAGGTGCCTGCACACCTGGAACATGCCTTTTAAGAAAGACACATGTTCAGTTTCTCTAGGTGTCAGGGGAGTTGGGCCACTGTGCTCCAGCAAATGGCCCCCACTCTGACCTGTCTGGTGAAAGACCACATTGGAATCTTGGGAAGATTTCTGCCTTCTCCAAACCGTTGGTACTGGGAGATGTCTGCTCACCTGTAAAGGGTTTCTAAAGCTTTACTTTCTGTTCAAAAAACAAAACAAAACAAAAAACTTTGCCTATTCCTGCCTCTTATTGATTAGCAAGTGGCACATGGGTGAGTTTCCTCCTTTCTAAGACTCCAGCTGGTAGTAAAGGAGATGAGGAGGTTGGGGGGTGACACCCGGTTGGCTGGATGCTGAGCTTGGTCATGATCTCTCCAGGACCTCACCATGAGACAGGCATTCTTCCTTGTCAACCAGGACATTCTTACCAAGAGGTAAGACACTGCAAATGCTCTGGACTTTTACTGAGGGGAGGGTGTCTACGCTGGAGTCTTTCTCCCGCTCCCTCATTTGAATCTTGCCTACTGCAGAGGTTAAGAACTGCCAAACTCTGAGTTTGCACTATTATCGACCCTGCACAATGATTTCTGTGAGCAGCGTGTGAGCAGGTCATTCTCCTTACCTTCTTAAGCTTGCAATGAAACTTCAAAGGTCTGTTTCTGACAAGGCCCCTGTCCCTGAGACACCCAGTTTATTTCACCCTAACTTCACCCTAACTGAATATTATTCTGAGAACCCATCCCCATCAGCCCCCACCTTTTTTTTTTTTTTTCCTCAACAGTCCCTTTGGCCCAGATCCATGTAGAATCAGAGAATCTTCAAGCTGGGAGGGACGACTATGGGGCTGCAATGTGCTTATGAATCACCTGGGAGCTTGTTCTAATGGACATTCTGGTTTAGGAGGTCTGTGGTGAGTTCTCAGAGGCTGCATTTCTTGTAAGCTTCCAGGTGACATGGATGCTGCTAGACAGAAAGCACACTTTAGGTTTTGAGGATCTGATCTTAATGTGGTCATTTTACAGATGGGAAAGCTGAGTACCAGAAAGCTTAAGTCACTTGCCTGTGGTTAGAAATGAAATTCTGCTCTTCCCCACACCTAGTCCATCACTTGCTTTTTTTTTTTTTTTAACCATTAAGTTCAGGGGTACACGTGCAGGATGTGCAGCTTTGCTATATAGGGAGACATGTGTCATGGGGTTTGTGGTACAGATTATTTCATCACCCAGGTATTAAGCCTGGTATCCATGAGTTATTTTTCCTGATCCTCTCCCTCCTCCCACCTTCTACTCTCCAGTAGGCCTCCATGTGCGTTGTCCCCTCTATGTGTTCACGCGTCACCTGCTTTCCAAAGAGCTTCCCTCTTTTTCAGCTGCCGCTTCCTGCTCAGGCCCAGAGTGCGAGCATAAGTGTAGCACCCCATCTTAATCCCATTTTACTGTCAGGATGAAGGACTTTTTGCCCATCAGGGCCCCTTGCACCAGAACCCGCATTTTTACCAAATCCAGAGGGGTTTTTAAAGGTTCGTTGTTGTTGTTCTGACTTACGGATGTCTCTTCTTCTCTGGTTGATATGTTAAAAATCCTCTCTCTCTCTCAAAAAAGTGGGCTGGGCATGTTTTGGACACAACCACTTCAGTTCCAGGCTGGAGCACTGATGCTGGGCTGAATCCACTTGGCGTTCCCTGCCCAGCAGTGGTCTGAGAGAGGCTGTGTTTCTCTGCTGCCACCTGCCACCTCCCAAGAGAGGCCAAGCGTGAGTATCTGACTACACCTCAGTTTCCCTGACTCTCAGATATTCTAAAGCCAATTCCAGAATGGCACTTGAAGTGACAGGGAAATTCCCAGTGGCCTAAGGACACCAATGATTGGCCTAGGGCCAGTAGCAAGTGGTTTGAGAGTCCAAGGAGGTCTTCACACTCTGTCCCCTCCTGCTGGTGGGAGGGCAAAATGCCAGTCTGGGGACAAGGCCATAATGGCGACAGAGGTAAAAATCTCCCTGAGGCCAAGGGAAGGTGGAATGTGACGGGAAGTCGGGAAAACTGCCTTTTATAGGCATGTTCTTTTCTTCCTTTTTTTTCCGTCCAAGTTTTTACTCCAAGCGACAGTGCCACCCGAAGGCGCCCGGCCTGTCTGTGGTTGCGCCTGGGGCAGGCGGTGACACCGGCATACCCCTTCCCCCATCTTGCCTGCAAGTTGCATGACCTGCATCGGAATCCACAGGGGGGCGGGGGAGACTCCTTTCAGATACTGGATGCAGTTGAATTCAATGTATTTTGCTTCCTCGCCTGCCCTCATCCAAGCTCGGGAAGGAGAACCCTGCTTTCTTCTGCGTGTGAATGCTGTAGTGTGTCTGCCTGCTCAGACTCCCCTAACCCTTTCTTTTCCTTTCCCACAGCGAACGCTCGTTTTTTTTTTTTTCTTTTTCAGCAAACAGCTCACACTTGGCATCTTTATGTTTTATTAAGAAAAAAATCCCTACCAGTGCAAAAGCGGGGACCCCCCCCCACTTCTTTACCGGATGAGATCTGAGCTCGCGTCGAAAGCTGCACCTGCTTTGCGTCCCTACCAGGAAGGGGTGCTTGTGTGGGAGGGAAGGAGGAGGTTCTGCGCCCCCGAATCCGGAGAAAGCAGCCCGCCCGCCCCCTCACCCGGCAGCCAGCTCAGCGCACCCGAGAGCTGAGCCCGAGAAGCCGGCCTCTGACGGTGCTGGCGTGGCGCTTGCCAAAATATGCCCCTTGCATCTCAATTTCCCCCGGCCGTTTCTCTCGCACACAAGGCTCGCCCGGGGCCACCTCGGCTCTCCAGCGCAGCCCTTTCGACCCTTGTTTCTTCCTTCCCCGATCCCTGCTTGCACAAGGCCGAATGCAAAACCCACCTCCAAGAAGGCGCAGCGGGCACGGGGGGCACCTAGCGTGCCATGTCCCGCAGTCCCCTCCCAGCCGAGACCAGCGCCCCAGACTCTTAAGATTAAGGAAATGAGTGTCATTCAGACCAAGGACTGCGCGTCTGCGGTCCTGGTCCCTGGCTCTGCGTGCTTCTCTGGGGTGTCTGTGCGCTCCGGCCCCCCCCGGCGCCGTCCGTGAGCCTGCGCCCCCCACCCAGGCTTGGGAGCGCCCTCCACCCCGGCTTGGGAGCACTCCCCGATCACCTCCGCCACGTTCATCTCACTTCCTACCGCGGTCCGGATTGCAGCAAAACCGGGCAGCGCGAGGGCCAAAAAGTGGAAAGGAGAGCGCCTTTCTGTGTCGCGCAGCCAGCTCGCCAACTCTCCCTCCCCAGCCCCGACCCTCGCAATCTCAACTGCAACTTTTTCCCTTCGGTCTCGGTTTCCCCCGGGCTGCGGCTAGCCGGCGCCGCGCTGCGAGGCGTGGAGCGGGCGGGCGGGCTGCCGCGCGGCTGCGGGTGGCGGTGCTGGCTAGAGCCGCGAGCCGGCGAGTGGGTGGGTGGGTGGGTGGGGAGGAGGGAGAGGACGAGCGGGGAGAGAGACGGGTGTGGGGAGGGGAGGGAGGGGGAGATTCCGCTCTCCTGCCGCTCCCAGCCCGGGCGGGGGGCGGGGGGAGGAGGCCACGAAGAGGGAGGGGAGGAGGGAGGGAGAAAGGGAGGGAGGGAGCCGAGGAAGACGCTCCGATAACCCGTGCGTTTCGTAAGGCTCGGAGCACTTGTACATTTCTGCAGCCGCGCGGCGAACCATTCACGGCGGCTGCTGCAGCTCCTACTGCATCTTCCTTCTCCTCCTTTCCTCGGGCTCCTGGTGTGTGTATGTGTGAGTGTGTGTGAGTGTGTGTGTTTTGCAGGTGTGTGGTGTGTCCGTTTTAATTCTGCCCAGTAGGTGGGACTTGGTGACTTTAGCACCATTTTTTCCTTTTCCTTTTTTTTTTTTTTTTTGCCTCCCCACCGTCTGTTGCAACCCTGCAAAGTCTCGGAGTCGGAGAGCGCGCCTAGCTTCCAGAGTCCCCGGACCCGGCGAGTCAGCGATCGCCGAGCCGGCCACCATGCCCGGCAGACCGCGCCACTAGGCGCTCCTCGCGGCTCCCACCCGGCGGCGGCGGCGGCGGCGGCGGCGGCGGCGGCGGCCGCGATGGTTTCAGACGCTGAAGGATTTTGCATCTGATCGCTCGGCGTTTCAAAGGCAGAAGCCCCCCCTCCCCCTTCCCCCCCTCCCTCGCCGTCTTTGTTTCCTTCCCCCCCCCCGATCTCCCCACTCCCCCCACCCCACCCCCCTCTCCTCTCCTCCTCCTCTTTTTTAGAAGCAGCGATCGGAGATGGATGTCTCTCTTTGCCCAGCCAAGTGTAGTTTCTGGCGGATTTTCTTGCTGGGAAGCGTCTGGCTGGACTATGTGGGCTCGGTGCTGGCTTGCCCTGCAAATTGTGTCTGCAGCAAGACTGAGATCAATTGCCGGCGGCCGGACGATGGGAACCTCTTCCCCCTCCTGGAAGGGCAGGATTCAGGGAACAGCAATGGGAACGCCAGCATCAACATCACGGACATCTCAAGGAATATCACTTCCATGTAAGTCAGGCGGCCGCTCCCCATCCTGCCTCCCCCGCGCTCCACGTCTCCCTCTTGCCCGCCCGCGGCCGGGAGCCGGCCCTCCACCCGCCCCAGCTCGCCGCTGCCCGCCACCCGCTGGGCGCGCGTCAGGCTCGCTGTAGCTCGGGAGATGCTCTCGGGCTGCGCATTCCAGGTGACTCCGGCCCTGATGAGGCGCGATCCGGCGATGCGTGTGTGTGCCACTCCCGGGAGAGGACCCCGGCCGCCGAGGGCACGCGGAGCCCAGCTCCCACCCGCCCCCCCACCAGCTGCTTTCTCGTTTCGAGGTTGCAAATTGGTTTTTTTTGCCCCCCACTAAATAGCAACAGTTTGGCCACGCTCAAGTGAAATAAAGTAGACGTGGTTCGATTCTCTGGCAGAGGCGGCAGCAGCGGCGGCGGCGGCGGCGGCGCTTAGCCGGCAGGGAAGGTGACAGATAGGGACTGCTCGCGATCCAGCCGAGGTGTTTAACTATTTCCATTTGGAAACAGCAAAACATGCTGACAAGTAAACAAGTTGGGAGCTGGCTGCTCGCGGGGAGACTTTGGACGTGTGGAGGCTGTCATGGACGCCTACCTCTTCCCTTCCCCTCCTGCAGCCCGCCCTCTCCAGCCCCATTTTGGGCATTTCCGAGACACCCCCTTTGCCACCCTCATCTGCATCTGGGCGCCTACAGATCCTTTCTCAGTTTGGCCTTTGATAACTGCTCCGGATAATTCCGAGTCAGGATGGCGCAGGGAGAGGAGAGGGCGTGTGTTTTGGGGAGGGGGGTTTCTTGTATGGTCGTGCGGATCGGTTCATTTGAAACATTCAACTCTGGCTGGCTTTTGCTTGGTTCTGCCCCGTCCGAGGGAGACCAGTGGTGGCCTGCTCTTTTCTCCTTGTTATTTTTCTTTGGTGGGGATGGGAGCAGAAGCAAAGGAGAGGACAGATCGAGGGTTGGGGACTGGAGAGTCTGCTCTTTTCTTTCGTTGACCTCGGCCAAGTGACCCCCTCCTAATCTACCACCCTGGAGAAGGATGTGGACCTTACTGGAATTGCTCAGAGGATAATTCTCACCTCTTTTCCCCCAAGGCTTCCAGCCCTTGAGGACCCCCAGCAGTGGATAGGCAGCTGAGAAGGGTTTGTGCTGAGGTGTTGGCCAAGGTCTGGAGGAAGGCGTTTGGGTGGCTCTTTACCCCTTGGATGGACTTAAGGGGGCCAGACCTGCCTTTGGTGCTGCTCTGGGAGCACCTCCCCTTGCTTCATTCCAGGGCCTTGGGGCTGCAAAGCCTGGAGGAATTGCAGTCCTGCTCTCTGGAAAGCCCACCAGCCCTCTTGGCTTAATGGAGCCTTTGCTTGCGTTCTCGCAGCTGACAGTTTGAGGGAAATGGATAGCCCTGGAGATGTCTCTGACTCCTGGCCCAGGAGACAAGCTTGACCCATATCTCAGCTCTGCTGTTCACCCCCTCACCCCCTTCAACCCGGCCAGAGATGACAAGACAAACAGCCAAGGGGCGGGGGGCAGCAGGGAGGGCAAGAGAAAGGGGACAGACCCAATTGTGCCTCTCCCCCACTGCAGGCCACAGTCTTCCAGCATTCCCAAGGATGCAGGGAGAAGGGTTCAGAGTGAGACTGTTAGGGAAACTCAGACTTGGAAATGCATTACTGGGGCTGTGTGTGTGTAGGGGGTAGATGTGGGGGAGTGGAATGGTGGTGAAGGTGGGAGTTGAGCAGCCAGTGTTGGTGCTCAGAAGCCCGACCTGGAGATTGCCAGGGGTGGGCCAAAGGTTGGAAGAAGGGGCCCCTGGTACCCAGCCTGGGTCTCTGGGAATGTGTGAGCTGCATCCAGTGTGCTGCTCCAAGGATATGTCTATCTGTAGAAAGCCAGTGGGAGGCAGGGATGGTCACAATCACATAGGCTCTTTATAGCCACACAGAGGTGTTGCTCCTCTGAAAATGATGCTCAGGGAAGCAGTTTCATAGGGAAGAGTTGGGTTAGCCTTTCCAGGCTGCCAGAAAGGTCTGTGGTGGGAGGGGACTGGGGTGGCCTCCTGCCGTCTTTGGCACTGGAGGGCCTCATGAGGGTGTCTGGGAGGATAGTGAGCAGGGAGTGGATCTGGAGCCCCTCTGTGTGTGTTCCCATTCTTGTTTCAGGACTTGGACTCTGAGAGGCCATCAGGACTCCTTTCTCTAAATCCACCCCACCCCAAAGAACAAGGGAACTGGATTCCCACAGGAGCTGTGCCAGTGGCAGGTGGGGGAGGGTCAGAGGTCATAGCTTGAATGACCTCTCCTCGCCCCATCTTCTCCCCAGTGCCCTGTTATATCTATGACTGGCATTGACTGAGCTTGAGAAGGGCCCAGATTTCCACTCCAGAGCCAGAGGGCTGGAGAGAGGGCAGGGAGTCACGCTCACCCCAGGAAGTCGGCATCCCCATCCCTGTTTGACTTCCGAGGAAATGGAGGCTTGGGGTGGTAAGGTCACTTTCTCCATGCACACAACTCCAACAGGGACCCCCACTGTGCGGGGCTGCACGTGGAGCAGGCTGGAAGAGGGGCGTGTGGGCAGAGAGGAGCGCCCTTGGTTGGGGTTGGTTCTTGTTTTAGTATGGCTTGGGAAGAGGGCTTCAGTTGAAGCCCATGCCTTGCTGGAGAGTTGTTCTTCAGATTTCTGATGTTACTAAGGAAATGGGGCCAAGAGGTTCCACAGCCTCCCATTGGCCCGAAGCTCTTGATGCTGGTGGATACCCCAGGGTATAGCATGGGCACACTCTGGGTAGAAGATGCTGAGGCCTCCACCATTTCACCCTCTTGTTCTTTGGGCTGTAATGTTTCGAAGTCCTTCCTTCAAGTGCTGAACTGATTGTACCTGAGTTTACAGAGGGACAAGAGGTTTCCCTGTGGTTCTGCTTCTCAGAGGTGGTGTGTGGAGTGATTCCTGTGTGGCCATCCAAGGAAGCTGGCTGGGAACTGCCTCTGATGGGGGAGGCCATATCCCCATTCAGCTGCCCTGTTTGTGTCTGGAGGAAATCAGTTGTAAGGCATCAGGGCAGAAGTGTCGGTCTCACCTCCTCCCCTCCCAGAGCCATGCTGCTCCAAAGGGCCCTCCCTTTTGGCCCCTTTCTGCCCAAGAGGCCAATCCCTTTGCCTTTGCAGCTACTGATTCACAGGAACCTCATGGAGCCTGGAAGGGTCCATGCGCAGCCACGCCCAACCAGGCTGTGGCCGGTTTGCTAGGCCAGGCCTGCCTGGGGCTGAGTTGGAATGGTATGGTCTTTAGCTGTTAGAAAAGATGAAGCAGGAGAGGATGGCGTGGCTGGACCAGGTGTGCTCAGGGTTGGCTACCTCGGCTCGCAAAGGCTATGGGCTCTTAGCTGGGACTCTTAAGTCGCCAGCAGGGTCTCACTCTGAGCCCCCACAGGGTCCCTGGTATTAGGCAGCTCTCTGGTCCTTTCATTTCCATGGCCCTCCCTGAAGGCCCTCTTCTGGCTGCCTGAAGGATCATTTGGGGCTTTGGCTGTCGTGTTGGCTCCTGGGTCTCATTCTTTCTAAGGATCAAGGGGAGACCCAGCCTTGACAATGACCTGGCAGGGTATGAGTCAGGCCCCAAAGTCATCATGGGGCTCACTCTCGGTAGGCACAGTGAGGTGCTCAGAGCCCCAGGATTAGGACTAGGTCTGAGAGAGGTGGGCAGAAATGTGAGGGGCTATTGACATGAGATTTGGAAGCTGGAGTAGTTACAGCCTCAGAGAAAGATACTTCCAGGATCAAATCTGGGGACCTTGGTCTCCTGAGGCCCTGGGGTTTTCCACAGAGGAGAGGCTATTGGTGCTCCAGAGCCAAGATCCCTTGCCCCACGAAGCCCAGCAGGTCAAGCTTCTGTCATACACCCTGGGGCCAAGGGCATCTGCTCTGCAGCTCCATGGGACCTGAGGCCATGACAACTTTGGGCAAAAACCAGCCTGGCCTGGCCACTGCTTTGAAAGTCCTCATCTACTGGCCCCAGGAAGGCTGACCCTGCAATCTGGAAGGTTCCTTAGGGTCCTAGAAGGATCCTACTACCCTCCTGCCCGGCTGAACAGGAGGTGCTGCTGTGAGAAAGGGAGGGCCTGAGGCATGCTCTCCTGGGATGCTCCCTGTCCCTGTCTTGCCAGTCCCTTCCAGCTGCTGCTTCTGTCCAACTCTGTAGAAGGACCAGGGTCCCACCTCAGCTGACTCTTGGGTGGGTGTGGGTAGCCTGAGGCCCTCATTTGGTATGGCCCTTGCCAATATCAGGGCATTTTCACTGTGGCCCTGGGTCACCATCCCATGTGCTCCTGTGGGTGCCTTACACAGGAGCCATAGGCACGATCTCCAGCCTCCCCTCAGGGCCTCCAGTTGGCTGGTGGCAGAGAAAGGGATGGATCATGTGAATCCCACCTTGGCTCTGTCCCTAACCTCCTGTGAGCTCCATCAGGGCACTCTAGACTTTCTGAGCCTGTAAATTCAACTATGAATTGAGGCCGCAGGGCAGAGTGTTTCTTCCAACTTGGACATATGTCATCTCAGGGCCCAGGGAACTTCCCCCAGGAGGCTCGTCCAGGCCACTTTTAAGGGCACCTCCTTGGGGTGGCAGTGACCCTTGTGATGGTGCCAGGAGGAGGTGTACTCCCTCACCGACCTTGGGACACTGGTTTTTCTCCTCTTCCTTCCCTTCCCACCTTTAGCAAACTCGGGCCACCCAGAATTTGACACCATTTGTGACACATGACACTATTTAGAGTCAACTGCCCAGACCAAATGGCATATTTAACAAGAATGTGCTGGGTCCTGCAGCCTCTCATTAGGGCCTGGACACCCAGCTTCATGGCTCCCCATCTGTACCCTGGGCTCAGGGCCAGAAAAAGATGTCCCTCTGCAAAGCTTTCAGCCCATTGCTGGAGTACAGCTCTCCACTGGGTGTGAGAAGAAAACATTGGAACTTCTATTGCAAATTATTCTTGCCTAGAAAAGAGGATATTTTCATATTTAATGTATAGATAATAGATATATAAACATATAAAGTAATAAATATGAGTGTTTGGGGGTTATAAAATAAACTTTTTGATTGCTAAATCATGCATGATCAAAACAGCTTGGTACCCACCGCTGTTGTGATTGGGAGGGTTGGCACTTGAGAAGGAGACAGGGTGGTGACAGGAGAGATGGTCCTGAAGCCCCTGGCTCCCCCTTGATGCCGTGCCAAGGAGGGGTTGATTAATAGGGGGAAGGGGTCAATGTGAGGAGGGAATAAACTGGTGGGAGTGGGGAATCTCAGTTCCAGATCAGAGTTCCCAAGGCCCAAAAGCCCCCTTGCAGGGGCCAGGCCAGCTCTTAAACAATGGTCTAGTCCCTACCGGGATCCTACCTTCTTATCCCTGTGTAGCAAATTCTTCATCTCCACGAATGTCCCCATCAGTCATATCATTATTTTTAGTTTACAATTGTTGAGTTTATTTTTGTGACAGTTGCTTTGTGTATAAAAGCAGAGCTTAACAGTCCCATTTTACAGATCAAGAAAACAAAATAAAGAACAAATCTAGCCTCCCAGGTGGTCATGTTGTTGTAGCTCACAAATGTGAAAGTCCGGAGGCTCTCAGGAGTCTGTGGTTCTTCTGGGACTTCTCTTACCAACTTGTGGGCCCCTTGGCTCTATTCTTTCTTGGGCATGGCCCTTTCAGCTAGACGTTAGGACTAGGCCTGAGAGAGGAAGGCAGAAGTATGAGGGGCTATTGACATGAGATTTGGAAGCTGGAGTAGTTACAGCCCCAGAGAAAGATACTTATAGGATCAAACCTGGGGACCTTGGTCTCCTAAGGCCCTGGGGTTTGGCTTGTTGGAAAGGAAGGTGCAGAGCATTTTCATCTAGGAAGTTTTTCCACCCAAAAGGCAGCATTAGAGGGACCCATCTTTGAGAGACTTGCAGAGGGTGGCTGATTGTTCAGCAACTGGTCAAAGGGTGGCCCACATAGAGGCTGGACTCAGTCACTCAGATGTTGGTGACCAACTGAGTGATCAGCTCATGTCACTTGTCATTTGTTGAGCCTCGTTGACCTCAACTTTGAGGAACACAAATCCTTCTGGTATCCGGTGTGTTGGAAGCTGCTCTTTGATGGGCTGGGTCATGAGGAGCGAAGACTCCAGTGAGGCTAACACCAAAGCTCAGGGCCCGGTGGAGTCCTGAGAACCCCCAAGGAGGCTTTTGCCATTTCTGCTGCCTGTAAGTGCAGGGCTTACCAGAATTCAAAGCTGGAAAGGACCACTGCAGTCGTCTTCTCCCTCATGTCACCCATGAGGGTCCCAGGGCCCAGAGTGGGCAGGGACTCAGCCAGGATCCCTGAGTGTCTCGAAGACTCCTCTTCCCAGGCACACTCCCAGGTGCCAGGGCCGCCTTCTACTCAGCGCTGGCTCCTGTTCTGGGCACTTCGTCAAAGCCAGAGCCTCCCCCATGACGTGTCTCCCTCTGAGGCAATGTTTCCAAATTCAGGGTCCCCAGAGGCAGCAACTATGTGAGGCTGGCAGCCCCAGGGCTCCTTGCAGCCTGCAGCCCATACCAATTAGAAATCAACTCGATGAGGCCTTCTGCTGAGCTCCGTTCACACACAGGGCTGGGGAACCTGGGGCTCAGCAGGCTTGGAAGCCTGTCCTTTTCCCCCGGCCTTATCTCTGCCCCTGGTCCTCCCACCTGGCTTGTCCCTTCATAAGTGTTCCAGAGTCTGGGCGGTGGGAGATTCAGGATTCCTTCCCCAGACACGCATCATGAAGCATGGAGGACTCTGGCAGCTGCTCTTTTCCTAAGCCCAGTTTTCCCAGCAGCTCCTCCAGGCATGGCTTCTCCCTGGCTTTGAACAAATCTCTTTCTTCCTCTGGGTCTCAATTTCCTTGTCTATAATAATAACAACTACATTATATAAGCACCTTGTTGAAGTTCAGTGCCCTGGCTCATGTCTGGCAAAGAGAAGTCTGTCGATACATAACTAATGACAGCTAGCATCTACTGAGTGCATGACATCAATTGTTAGTGTTTCTTGAACACTTACTATGTTCCAGACACTGTGCCGAGCACTCTAAGGCTAATACCTCATTGTGGCCTCACATCAACCCCAATAAGATGAGTACTATTATTTCCCCATTTTCCAGATGGGGAAACTGAGTGCAGAGAAGGAACTTAACTCACTTAATTTCATGCAGCCAGTAAATGGCAAAGCAGTCTGGCATTTAAATATTAAGCTATGTTGCCTATGCTGTTTTGCAATACTCATATGTATACTAGCATACACATATATATGCATACATGCACACACACACGAATATATTACTATTAAGTTAAAAATAAAGGAGTTGATGTAAAAGTCTAGGAGAATCCTTTAGTTTACAATATTTCAGTTCCTTGGGTGGGAATTACCCTGGCTGGGGTTGGAGGGGAAGGCACATAGGATAATTATGGGTGTGGTGTTGGCCAAACAGTGCGGCCAACACTGTCCCAGGCAGGCCTCTCTAGTGGTGGGGGAGGCTTTTGGTCTCCCCTCCTGACCTGTTCCCAACAGGGAGTTTCTCCTGAGGTTGTGTCTCAACCACACCCTCTTCCCAGGCCTCCTCGTCCACCCCATGATGTCCTGGCCTCTGAGGTCAGGTCAGCCCACAGCAGAACAGGTGCCAGCTGAGGCTGGCTGAGATTCAGAAAGCTGGTGGCTGGGTCCCAGCAAGCTCCTCTCTGGGCTGAGCCGTGGTCAGCAGGACTATGCCCCTGGTGCTCATGACCAGCGAAAGCTTGGATGGGAGAGCAGAGGGCTGAGTGGCTTCTCCCAGGTAGAGCTTTGGGGTACCAGGAATACTTCTGGGTACAGAGCAAAAGGGGGGTGTCTAAAGTGCTGGGCAGCTGGAGCTGGAAGCTGATATTTAGAACTTCTTTCTGAGTCCTTCCCTGGTCCCCTCCACAATAAGCAGCCTTTATCCCCCTGCAACCTTACCCCATCTCTCTTCCTTCATTGCTCATGGAAGCTCCATCTCTCTTTCCATAGGGATGAGCTCTGAGCATGGGAGACAGATAGAATTTTCTTCTGTGAAACAGCCGAAACTGAGGGGCAGGGTTTGGTACACTTTCAGTGTTTGCTGCTTCTTGGCTGTGTGAGCTTGCTTCATCATCACTCAGCCACTGGCCTCTCCACTTCCGAGAGCTGAGGTCATGGAACTCTCCAGTCTGGCTCCCCAGTAGCGTCACAGTCATGTTTAAACCTATGCAATGATGTATTCGCTAGGCTCTGTAAATAATTGGGTACCACATTGGTTATTTCCTTTTCTAGACCACTGGGAAGATTTCTGAGTTAGAGAGATCAAGACTTTGAGCAATAAATTACTAGATCTGGAAAGGGGTTCAGAAAATGTTGGGACCAAACACTGTTTTACAGAGAAAGAACTTAGGAATCAAGAGAGGTGAATTGATTTGGCCCAATCGCCCAGTGAGTTCCTGGCACAAGGCAGCCCAGAACGAAGGGCCCTGCCTCCCTAGCTGGTGTGGGTCTCCATCCACCTGTTGGTGTCTGCTCTGGGACTGAGGGGTTCGGGCTTTTACAGAGAGGCGGGGAAAGGAGCTCTTACAGAGCTACAGAGAAGGGGAGAACATGAGGGGAGCAATAGTAGCTTCGAAGTCCTAAACCCGGCTACGTGCTGCGGGAAACAGGGCTGCGTGCGTGTATCTGGGGGCGTCTTGGCACAGGCACAAGTGCATCTCTCCTGTGTTCTGTGCACATCGTGTCTGAGGTCTGCATAAACAGGCCTTAAAGATTTTGGCTTCCCTCTGCGTCTACACTCCTGGTGGCCACCAGAGGGCAGTGTGGCGCATGAGACGGTCCTGGGCTGGTGGCTTCCCAGGGCTGGAGCCGGGCGTGTGGCGCTAGCCTGGTGAGAAGTGCAGTGTCAGGCCTGGCTTTCAAAACATTTCCTGAGCCAGGGTTGAGCAGGGAGTTCAGCTGTCCTCTATGAGGGGCATCTCTCCGCCGAGCTGGCCCTACTTCCATTGTATCTCTGCAGTCCAGGGGTGTGAGACTCCTGGACCTGGGCTTTCTGACTCATGAGCCCCCGGCTTCCTGTGAAGGAGGTGACTGGGAGAGTGCATTGGATGGAGGAAAGCCACCTGGTGTGCTCTCCTTCCTGCCTTCTCTCAGCAGCAGCAGGGGAGATCAGCACATTTGCACAGAGGGTAATGGGGTGAATGCATGGGAGGTAGCCCAGGAAGACCCACAGGCTTAATAGGGGCACAGAGAAGTTGACAGATAGTTTCACTGTGGGGCTAGTATTATGGAGAAAGCAAGCTTTATACAGGCCCTCAGGCTGTCTGATACCCTGGCTCAAGTGTGGGGGCATCTCTCCCCTCTCCCTGCCCCCCAACCCAACCTTGGAAATTACCAGACGATAAGTAGTGCTCAGAAAATAGCAGGTCCTGGCATTGACTAGAGATGAGAGCTTGGCATCTTCTCTTAACCTCTCCAGATCCTGTGTCTGCTTTCGGAGATAACCATGCACAGAGATGGGTACGAAAGTGCCTTGCAAACCAGGGTCATGGGCCCTGTCTGGACTGGCTGGTTTTGACAGTGCTTCTGAGAGTACCGTTGGCCCATCTCTCTGTTCTAGGCAGTCTTGTATTTGAGCAGGTGCTGTCTTGTTCCATGCACAAAGGAGCGTCCTCCTACTAACAAGGTTATCAGCTTTAGAGACAGGGTCTGCTGCTTTTGGGGTGGGTGTGGAGCTTTCTGCTCTGGGGCCTGTGACTCTTTCCTGAGGGTCTGCTCCCAGCTTCCTGACCTGGGGCTGCAGGCAGGGTCCTCTCTGTTGTGGTCCGTCTTTCCCTACTTCCTTATTTCTGATAGTTTTTCAAGTCTGGTCCACTGAAGAGCAGGAAAGAAGCTGACATTATGGCCCTCCTACTGGGCCAGAGATCATTTGCATATGCAACCCTACTTATTTATGGCAACAACTAAATGAAGCTTTAGATTGTGATTCTGCCTCTTACATGCTGAGACCCTGTGCTGGCTACTTGACCTTGTTGATCCTCAGTTTTCTCATATGAGAATAATAAAAATAAGGCAGGATTATTGTAAGATTTAATGAGCGTGTGTGTGTGTGTGTGTGTGTGTGTAAAACTTTCTCTTCCTATTACTATACCCCAGAACCTCATCCCCACAAGCATGGGTACTTTTTATAGCCCTCATCTGTTCTTCTTGCTTCCAGTCTCTCCTGTCTCCAGCTTCTCCTGCCTCCAGCTCATTTTCCACACCCTAAAAGATTAATCTTCTAATCCAGGGCATTTGGTTAGACCAATTCCTGCACCCCAAACTTTTCAGTGGTTCCTTTTCCTGAGAGGTGGCTTGGTGTAGTGGGAAGAGTAGAGGCTTCTTTGGTCAAAAAACTTTCAGTTTAAATCTTGGCTCTGCCCTGGGATAGGCTTAGGCACATTACTTAACTTTTCTGAGCCTCAGTTTCCTCATCTGAAAAATCTGGTTAGCTATACCCATCTAATAGAGTGGTTGTGAGAGTTGAATGAGATTATGGTGCCTGGCATGTGATGGCAACACAGAAGCCAAGCTGGTGAGCAGTCCACAGGAGTCTGTAGGAGGTGATGGGCAGTGACGTTTCCAGGTCCTTGAAGAGTGGGATTAGAGGAAGTTGCATGAGGGAACTAGCATGTGGACAAAGCTGAAGGAGACAAGAGAAGGGCTAAGATGACATATATTTGTCATATATGGGACAAAGTGGCTGAGGTACATGCCTGCCACAGGGACAGGGAGATTGTTATGGCTTCTGCTGATGAAGGACTCCTTTGGAATACCACGTGTCGGAGTAGGGTCCCAGGCAAAACGTTTCTGCTACCTGCCTTCCCCACTCTGCAGCCCCAGAAATCTGGATGCCAGAAATCTCTATCTAGGGTAATTTGGTAGCATCCAGCCTCTTGCAGATGTTGTCCCATGTGGTGTTATTGCTTCTTGCCCTATGTAGCTTCTCATTCACTAGCTGATTCCCTCTTGGCTATTGTAATCCAATAAGTCTGTCTGAAGAGGGGGCTTCAGGACCATCCTTGGTAGAAAGAATGTAGGAATCCAGTGGAATAGGATGACCTAATATCCCTCCAATCCACCCAGGAGAGCCTCCCATGGACATTCATCCCAGTTCCACGTTAAGCCACAAGAGGGCACTAGACCATGATTTCTGCAGGGAGGGAAGGGCTGTTGAGCCTGTCCTGTTGTGATTTGTACCTTTGATGAAAGCCTGAGCCCCACTTGGTTTCTTCCCAGATGCCATCTTCTCTGGGGTCATGGCAAACCAGCTTGATTCAACCAGAGTCCATAGCACTGAGACTGATAGCTCAAGGGAGGCTAAATTGAGTAGTAAAAAGGTCATGGAATTTGACATCCCTCTCGGGTTTCAATCCTTGCTCTCCTCCTTGCTGGTTTTTTAAACTGTGAGCACGTTATTTAATTTTTCTTTGCCTCACTTTCTTCACTTGCAAAGTAAGGTGTTACCGGGAGATGTTGTGAGATGGTGTTGTGAGAATTAAAGTACACGATGTGGGGACAGCATCTGGAACATGATGGAACAGCATCTGGAACAGCATCTGGAACGTGGTTGTCCATCTATCTCTTTCTGGGAGAAATATGAAGTTAGGTCACACCCAGGAGATATGTATGAGATCCCCTTGGCCGGCTGGGGTCATTTTACCCCCTATTGAACGCGCTGTGGTTCCAATTCATGGGGGGGCAGCAGTGACACCTAGTGGCTGGCGTGGAGAACAGCAAGTGTATTCTGATCTTGCAGGTGGTGTGGTGGGGCTTGTCTGGGCCAGGTGAGGCTGAGTCAGGGTTAGTGGATACTGGCTTCAGAGGTTTCATTAGCAGAATTTCTCCCCTTCAACTGCTCAGTGCTAAAGACTTTTTTTCCTGAGGGCATTGATGTGATGATGGCTATTGGGGATGTTTCTTCGGAGGCTCACAGTACGAAGTCACAACTGGAGAAAACACATGGGCAACTAACTTGATTCTAATGAAACAATCCTGGCACCTAAAAACCAGAGCCTTTCTGGTGTTTTCCTGGGGCACCACTCTTTTTGAGATGCTTTAATACAGTCTATCTGGTTGGCCTTAGCCAAGAGACTCCAGATCTCTGAACCTCAGTTTGTTTACCTGGGAAGTGTAGGGGTTGGTCTGGTTGACAAAAAAGGCTCTTGTAGCTTAAATTTGAGTGTCAGACATGATTGAATATCTTTTGCTGAGAGTGTCTGTGTGTGTGGTATGGGGGATGGGATCAAGTGAGAAGGGGGAGTAGGGGTCACTGCTAAGCTTTGGGCTTTACTAGTGAAGAAACTCCAGTCTCCTCTCATTGGAGGGGTGGCTCTGAGGCTGAATTGGGGTGTTCCTGGCTCTCATCCTTGCAGCCTCTTCATTTCTCCACCTGAGATCCAGGAGGGAGCGTTGGCAGACGGGCCAAGCTCAGGAAGTTATTTAATATCAGCTTTGCTCCAGATTGTGTTTCTGACTCCCTGCCACCTCTTAAGTGGCAGTCATTTGAACAAATATGACGATAAGACACAGAGAGTGAAATAAGAAGTGGGGAGGGGGCAAGGGCATGGAGAAAGGGTGAGGTTTTATGCTCTTGGCAGAAACCTTGTCTTCGAGGCACTCAGGAGCAAGAAAGAAATGGAAGAGGAGTTCAGCTCAGGGCCCTTCAAAGTCCCTGGTGTTGAAGGAAGAGGGTAGAAAGAAGGGCCTAATATTTAGGGCCTGCAGCTGCAGCTCCTCCTCCTCCATGGGAGGGCCCTATGGCCTATGAGGACTTCTGGCTCCCATCCCTAGGGCAGGTGTTGGAGGGGCAGCCTCATATTCCGTTTTCCAAAGGACTGTCTTCCAAGTGTGTAACAGACAGCTAATGGGGGCCTGGCATTGATGGCGTGTTCAGCCCACGGTGACTGCTGAGCTTCATCTGTACCTAGGCTGTGGGGTGCCCAGGTGTCTGGCCGCCTGCCTTGCTGTTTACCAAAGCCCATCCTAGCATCTGGACTGTTGGGGAAGAATGAGCAGATGCACTAGCAGGGCCAGCCTGGCTCTTCCTTCTGTGGGACCCAGAGAGGAAGAGAGTCTGTCCCCTTTCATCCTAGTGCCTAGCACCACCCGTGGGCCAGGCCCATGCTGAGCTCTGGGGCACAGCCTTGAGAAAATAAAAGACCATGATACTTCCTTCTTGGAGCTACAGTTGAATGGAGGGAGGCAGGTATTAGACAAATGGTCTACAGCTCAAGGGGTTATCTCAAGAGAAGCAGGGGCAGAATTTTAGAAAATGGATCTAATGTAAAGTTTAAAGAAAAATTTATATATATGAAAATGTGGCTTCCCTAAGGTGGACAGGGTGCAATTTTCCTAAATAGAGTTTTAAAAATTCTAGATTTACCTGCTCCCAGGTGTACTGAATGTTGGTAACAGTGGAGGGAGTTGTCAAGATTGTCCCCATGGCTGGGAAGTTGATTCATTGGCCTTGCTGTTGCTCACAGAGGCCCCACGCAGAAAGGCAAGAGAAGCGAGTTTCATTTCTTCCCCTGTCACTCTGCCTGTGTGAGATGAAGATTTGGGGTGTGGGTGGCCTATTTGGAAGGTGACCCCAGGGAGCCTGGGAGGGAGAGCAAAGTGACACAGAGAGGGAGGGAAGTCACACATCAGTGTGTCCGTGAGCAGGTGACCACGTGCTCTTCCCAGGCGGCCGTTCATTCGTTTCTCTATTTGTGCATTTACCTGACATGGGTTTATTGGAGAGTCTCCGATGGGCCAGCCACATGGGAGAGCTGGGAGAGCAGTGGAGAGCGGGACCCGTGAGGTCTCCATTGTCCCTAGGTCTCCACTGTCTTTCTAGGATGTGTGCAGCTGAGCAGCAACTGTCCTGGCCTCTCTCTGCACCTGGAAATCGACCTCCAGAGAAGGGAGGTGGGCCAAGTTTGCTGAGAGTGCACAGCAGATTCCGTCCATCCCTGGGGCCATGTTCTGGGCAGAAAAGTCAGAGGGCTCTGGGGATGGGGCAGCCTTTCTCCCCCATGCTCTGGGTGGAGGTGAGCCTGGGTGAGGTGAGGTGCAGGTCAGATGAAGAGAGTAGCTCCGCGTGATATTGAAGGGAAGCCCCGCTTCCTGCTCCCAGCTCCCGGCTCCCAGCACCCAGCTGACATTCTGCCCAGCCAGCGGCTGACCTGCCCCATGCCACCTGTTCCTGGATGATCCTGACCTGAGCCCACCCTCCCTCCTCCTTTCCAGCTCAGAGCACCTCCCTGGGCCCTGGGAAAGCAGAAGTGGTAGGAGAGTGACCTCATGCCTCCCTGATTTGCATCTAGGGTTCATTTTCCAGGGTCATGTTCTGTCTCCCTGGAAATGATTGGTCGCTCTTCCCTGTGCCCATCATCCCCATCCCTGAGCTGCAGGCTGTGTCTCCAAACCAGGTGACTGACATCGCCCTGCCCTCCTCCTGTCACTCACTCAGGGCTGCTGTTGCCTGCTGTCTGGGCAGGCGTGCTCTGGCCTTGAGGTCCCACCCTGCTGCCATCTACTGCCCTCTATGTTCTTACCTGCCCAGGTCACTGAACAGAAGAGGGTGGCACCGCTAGTGTCTCAGTCCAGCTGACACCCTCTGGAGCCCCGTGATGTGTCCTGTATAGCATTAGCTTGTTAATGTTCCTGTTTCCTCAGTGTGCAGTGAGCTCCTGAAGGCTGGCATTGAGGCTCATTCAGCTCTGTCCCCAAGAGCCCCCACCTGGTAGCTGTTCAGTAAAGACCTGTGGACTGGAACAGGCTCATTTCCTGCACCAGAATGTCCCTCAGGCCCTCAGCAACCCTCCCAGCTTGGTGAGGGCACACATGCCTCCATACAGAATGCTGGGCACACCGTTCTCATTGCTCTCCACACCTTTGTGGGCCTTGGGCTTTGCCCTCAGCAGGGCAGCCCGTTGGAGGAATCTTCTAGAGAAACCTGAGCTCATCACAGTGAGAACAAATGCTGTGTGATGACTGCTCCGGGGGCTCCTTTAAGGGGACTTTTGTTTTAAACCCCTTCCATTCTCAGCACAGTGACAAGGCAGGTCCCATGATCATCCTCATTTTATAGGGGAGAAAACTGAGGCACAGGGTGGCTAAGTAGCTTGCCCTAGGTGGTTCTGCTAGGAAGTGGCAGAGCTGAGATTTGTCTGTAGCAGGTTTGGCTCCAGAGCCAGGAGGGCAGCCCTGTATTCCAGATCCCTTCCCATTTCCTGCCAGCCCCAGCCTCCTCCACAGTAAGTGGGCACCCTTGGGCTGAGAGGACACACGCCATGTTGTTCTGGTTTTTGACTTTGGTTGTGGGGCAGAAGGGGCCCTCGGGACCCAGTGGAGTTTGAGATCCTTGAGTTTCATGGACACACGTGTCTTTGGCCACATCCTCACAGAATGTCCCTTGAGTTGGGGCAGGATGGGGCTGGCCTCTGTGTCCTGTCACTGCCACAGTTTATTGGGTGAGTCAGGGCCAGGCATTGTTGTCTCTAAGGTCTTGGTTTTCTTATATTTAAAATCAGGGGGCTGGACTAGGTGATCTTTGAGATCTCTTTTGGCTCTGACTTGTGGTGTTTCCATGGTGGTGGTTGGGGACGGGGTAGGAAAGCAGGGGAGCCATACAACTGCAGCAGCCCTGGGTTTCTCTGGGGGCAATCCTGGGGGGGGGGGGGGGGGGGCTGTGCCTCTGCACACAGGTGTGTGGGAGCCTTGTTCCTGTGTGTGTGTGAGTGTGTGTCTCTGTGTCTGTAGATATGTGTCCTGGAGACCAGACCCTGTGAGTTACTAAGCTTTGGCATGCATGCGCATCACCAAGGGCTGTTAAAGCACGGACTGCTGGGCCCCACCCCAGAGTTTCTGATTCTGAAGATCGGCTGTCGGGCCTGAGAAATTGCATCGAGTCCAGGACCACACTTTGAGAGTGGCTGTTGATATTGATGGCTTTCACACTGTACTCTCTGGAGTGAGATCAGAGGCGGGGTGGTATTCTGCATAACATTTTTATGAATAAGATTTCCTAGACTGCAAAAAGCCTGCATCCTTCCATTCTTGAAGAATACCAGCCCACTCCCAAGCACATTCTGACAGGCCTTGTCCTGGTGCTGAGTTCTTTCTCTGTTTCTGTCTCCCCTCTTTTCTCTGCACCCTGGATGTGGTGCCTGGCTCTCTCCTAACTTTGGCCCCATGCTCACCTTTCCCCAAAGGGCTGGACTTGACCTGAACCTGCCTTGACCTGCGCAATCCAATCTGTAGTTGAGAGATGAAAACACACTTAATGTGTTACAGAATGCCATTCCAAACTCAAATGGATTTGTAAAAATGATCTGGGAGGTAGAGTAAGTCATTGTGTAACTGTGCCTCAAGAACCTTACTTGGCTCCCACTTGCCCCCAAGGTGCGGTTGAGACTTCTCTCTGTGGCATTCAGAGCCGTTCATGTTTGGGCTGCAGCACCTCTTTGGAGTCCTGCCTCCCATTATTCCCCATGGGAATCCTCTGCCCCAGTGAGCTGATCTACTGTTCATTCCTCCAAACATTCTCAGCATCGTTTACCCTCAGTCTCGTGATCAGGCCACTTCCCCTGCCTAGAGGGCTTCTGACCTCCAGTTTGCTCACCTGGGCCCTCCCTGTCACTCCAGTCCCATCTTTGAGAGGTTCCTTGTTGCCCAGACCCCCATGTTTGTGGATTATTTTATCTTTCCACTCCCAGGAGCTCATAGTGCTAGCAGCTGCTGTGTGTTAAGCTGTTAAGCACTGTATTCAGGCCTGGCAGTGTATGTAGTCACTCATTTAATCTGCACAACCACTATCTGAGGGGAGAACTACTCTCGTTTGACAGATGAGGAAATGGAGGCCAAAAGATGCAAGAGTTTGTCTAAGGCCACAGCACTAAATGACAGTGAGGATTCCAGCCCAAGCTGACTCCAGAGCCCGTGTTCCCACGTTTATCACAGAAGTGTGTGCAAGAGCAAAACAACTGGAACAAGCTGAAATGTTATCAGGAGGCATTTGAATCAAGAGCTGAATCACAGCATAGTAATATGATGAAATCCCGTAGAGCAGTTACAATGAAAACCTTGTTCTCTGTGTGGTAACATGGCTATATTTTGAAAACATAATGCCAGTGAAAAATATGATAAGTTGCAGAGTGGCATACCATATATACACGTTAAACATCACAATGGCCAATATAATATGTTGTTTATAGACAGAAAGATAAAACCTTGGACTGAATACAAACCAATTTCATGACAGTCTTGGCCTCTAGGGAGAGTGGGAGAGAGGAAAAGAAGGGTATGTACAGGCCTTTTAACTTTACCTGTAATGTTTATATTCTCTCTTTTTTTTAAAGATCTTGGCATTTGACAGAATGGTAACATGTATTAATTCCAGGTGATGGGTAGATAAAATATTCAGTACATGATCCTTTGTTTTTTCTTTATCACAATGGAATTTTAGAAGCCCTAAGCAATAAAAAGATTATTATACCTACTAGATTTATAATTTAAAATAAAAACAATATTAAAATCTTCATATTTCTTGACTGGGGCTGCCATAAGAAGATCCCACAGACTGGGTGGCTTACAAAGCATACATTTGTTTTTTATGGTTCCGGAGGCTGGAAGTCCAAGATGAAGGTGTTGGCAGGGTTGGTTTCTTCTGAGACCTCCCTCCTTGGCTTGCAGATGGTTGCCTTCTCACTGTATCTTTACATGGTCTTCTCTGTGTGCGTGTGCACCTGTGTCCTAATCTCCTCTTCTTATAAGGACACCAGTTATTTTGAATTAGGGCTACCCCAATGACCTCATTTAAACTTAATTACTTCTTTAAAGACCCTATCTCCAAATACAGTTACATTCTGAGGTCCTTGGGATTAGGACTTCAACAAAGGAATTTTGCGGTGGACACAAAAATATTATAACAATCCTAAAACAAAACAAAACAAAACAAAACAAATGCATGCCTGATGAAATTTAAAGAACCATTGTTAGATTTTTCTGAGTGCAGAATTCTGTAGAAGTTCATCAAAGCTGTTTATTTTTTCTCTTTTTTTTTTGGTGTTTCTTGCTGCAAATGCCCAAGGTGCCTGCTTAGTTGGTCATGTAAGCAAGAGAGCCCTATGGAAGAAGTTGCACAGTGTTAGGTGAAATAGAGGCAGATAAAGGGAAGGACACACACAAACAACTGCAAGGGTCTGAGAAGGGTCCACAGGACAGTTCTGTGTTTTAAATTTAGATCTCAGGTGCAAATAAGCAAAACAACTCATATATAAAGTACATGATTTCTAGCTCTCTTATCAATTAATTAATTATTTCAACAGCTGCCAGTGAGCACCACACTTGTGTCAGTAACCACATTAGGCATCCCTCCACCCTCCATACAATGACAATGGGCTGGGACCTTCAGCTCTGAGGATTTGGGTTAGCAGTAAGAAAGAACTTCCCAAAACAGTGGGTCACAAAATAGGGCTATGGAATTGTTTTCTTTGGGACATGTAACTACATAGGATCCCTCCCATCCCATCATTTTATTATGCAAATCCTCAAACATACAGAGAAGTTGAAAATTTTGCAGTGAACATCCATAAAACTACACCCTAGACTCTGCAATTAATATGGTACTCTACTTCTTTATCACATCCTCTATCCATCTGTCCAGCCCTCTATCCACTCTTTCTCTATCCTATTTTTCTGATGCATTTCAGAGCAAATTTTAGATGTTAGTATGCTCCCTCTACATACTTCAGCATGTATATCATAAAATTAACATTCAATTTTTTTCACTTTTTAAGCTAATATTCATATTTAATGAAATGCGTTACTCTTAAGTATGCATTCTTTGAGTTTTGACAGATGCACATGCCTGTGGAACCCAAACGCAGTGAGAGGCAGAACATTACCATCCCCCAGAAAGTTCCCCACACGCTTCAGTCAGCATCTGCCATTGCCTCCCCAGGGGGAGCCACTGTTTGGGGGATTTTCCTTTTCTTTGCTTTTTGTTATCTGCTTTTGAGAGTAGTGTTTATTTATTTTTTTTATTTTGGTAGATTTTGGAGTACAAGTTGTTTTGGGTTTCATGGGCGAATTTATAGTGCGAATTTGTGGAGGAGATTTGTACCCAATGTGTAGTTGTTTTTTTTATATCCCTTCCTCCCTTCCACCCTTCCCCTTCTGAGTCTCCAGAGTCCATATATCCCTCTGTATGTCTTTACATCTTCATAGCTTAGCTCCCGTGTTGTTTTTTTCTTCTCTTTTCTTTTTTACAATTTTTAAAAAAAATAATAGAGGCTGGAGTCTCACTTTATTGCTCCAGCTGGTCTTGAACTCCTGGCCTTAAGTGATCCTCCTGACTCAGCCTCCCAAAGTGCTGGGATTACAGGCATGAACCACAGTGCCCAGCGTGTTTTGGGCTTTTTCACAATAGATGACTTTTTCTTCTTCTACAGCTTTATATAAATGGAATCATATAATATCTACTTGTCAGAAATGTTTGCAAGATTCATCCACATTGTTACAGATATCAGTGTTTGGTTCCTTTTTATTGCTAAGTGGTATTACATTGTATGGGTAACCTGAGTTGATCTGTTCTCTTGCTTTTGGTTGTTTCTAGTTTTGGAGTATTATGGATAAATCTGCTGTGAACATTCTTGTACCAGCCTTTTTGTGAACATATGCTTTCATTTCTCTTGGGTCATTCCCCAGGAGTGAAATTTCTGGGATGTTTTATAAATTTATGTTTAACTTTATAAGATACTGCCTGACCTTTTTCCGAACTGGTTGTAACAGTTTACACACTAGGACTGTTTTTGATTAATCTGGGTTAGGAGAGACACGTTTATATGACTGATCGAAACAGGACCTTGTATCTTTGTCTTGCAGAGGAAGAAATTGAGGGGAAGAAGGGTGGCGTCACTTGTTCAAGGTCACCCAACTGGTAGGTGGCAGAGCTGGGATCCTCTTTGACTCAAAGCCCCAGGGGAGCTCCTGTTGTGGTGCACTGCTTCTTGCTGCTTTTTGCAGAGGAGTGAAGCAGGCAGAAAAAGCAGACAACTGACTTTTCAAGGGCACCTTCTGGGGTCCTCAGCCCAAGGATATCCCCCTAGGGTCCTCTCAGAGCTCCCTTCTTCTCTCTGACGCTGTGGAAGCCAAGGCCTGGTGGGCATTTGGTGCTCTTTGGCAGGGCTGGGCCCCTGGGTCTCTGGCTTGGGGCTGGGTCATTTCCTTGGGGTTCTCCATCCACCCCAGTTGTGCTGCTTCTCCCAGGGACCCAGGCTGAGTCTCATGTGCAAGGGATAGATGAATGCCACTCAAAGAGGGCCTGGTCCCACCAGAAAGGCAACTCCCCTGGGATTGTATCTCTCTCCCACAATGGTTTAGCTGCGAGTCCTGCTTGCTGGATGCTCAGATGTGGGGTCTTGGAAGGCTGAGACCAGTGAGTGTCCACGGGCCCCTTCCTCGGTCTGCGGCAGGGTAGTGAGTGCGAGGGGCCAGCAGCCAGCCCAGCCTGCCAGCTTAGAGCCTGGAGGCTATTGTGGGTGGGGTAGACAGTGACACAAACAGGCCTTACTCATTCATGTTGGTGATTCTGTGATGTGCAAGACACAACATTTCTGGCCTGGGACCTTAAAATTCAGTGGATAGAGGCCGTCAGTCGATATGTAAGAAAATAAATCAGTACAATCTTATCAGGAGTAAGAAGTCCCGTGAAGGTACTCAACAGAGTGCTCTGTTATGAGGTGTGACAGGAAGGTGAGGAGGCTGCCTTGGTGTAAGGGTAGGGCATCTGGGCTCGTGGAGAAGGGACTGTCCAGCTCTAATGTGTCAGTGAGAGAGAGTCAGAGCTTCTTGAGAACTGGAACCAGAAGTTTCCAGGCCCAGGGCACAGCCAATGCAATGACTCTCAGGTTGGAAGGGGCTGGAAGTATGTCAGGGGCTGATAGGAGGCCCTGGGAGCAGGGTTGAGTAGGATGCACTGGTGGGAGTGGGAGGTTGGAGAGGTCTGCAGGGACCAGATCAAGCAGGGTCTTCTAGGCTGTGGGAAGGGGTTAGATTTTAATCCTAGCAAAATAGGAAGTCCCAGAGGGTTTTTCCTTTTAAACAGGAGCTGATTCGACTTACAGCTGAAGTGATGGGTATAATAAATGTGTTAGAGAAAGAAGCACAAGGTTATACGGGTTTCTATGAGGGGGTGCTTAATCCAGGCTGGGCACGCAGAGAAGTTCCCCAGAGGAAGGGGCAACTGAGCTGGAACTGGAGGGATGAGCAGGCATTAGCCACATGGTGAGGGTAGAGGCGATGGAGAGCTAGTCTAGAGGAGGGAGCAGCGTGAGGATGGCCCTTAAAGCAATGGAGTCTTTAATAAGCCAAAGAAAGTTCATTCTGGCTGGGGAAGTTGAGAGGTGACAGACTGTGCAGGCCCAAGGAATATGGGCTTCTTATAAGAATGGCTTATAAGTTTGGTCCTGCTTATCTTTGTCTTTCCAGTGTTTACCATATGCCTTGCTATGTAAATGCAGGGCTGATGCATGCATCAATGAATGAATGAATGAAGGAGAATGAATGAATGAAAGAAGAGAGCACACTCTGGAGATGTGTAGGCTATGGGGGCTTTTTGAAGGTTGGGAGTGGGGTGCTGAGAGACAGCCTTGGGTCCTGAGAAGGGCCGATGTGATTGGACTAGGGTGCTGTCCATCACCTCATGACTGAAGATCCAGGCTGCCTGGCAGGCTGGCCTGGCACAGGACGGTGACTGTGGACCTCCTTTGCCATGAGAAGAAGGCTTGGTCCCATCCAAAAGGCATCGAGGTGCATGAAAGGGACTCCAGCTCAGGAATGTCACTTGCTAAAATATATTTGTTTATTCAGAGATTTAATTAACATGTTTAAATATTAAAGAGTAAACAACGCGTGTCTAGTGGGACTCAACATTTACCAACAGTTCTAACTTATTTAATGATTTGTTTTCACAGCCCTGAGAGCCATGTTTCTGGCTTTGTTCTAGGGAGGCCAGGGGGAGTAGAGATTCTCTTGGACAAGGCAGGGAGGGGGAGAGCTGGATGTCAGGGGAGGAAGAGCAAGGTGTAGGGAGAAAGGGAGCAGGGAAGGAAGGGAGAGTAAGGAGGACTAGGAGGAGAGGGAGGAGAGAAGAGCAGTTTTCTGAAGAGGTGGACCTCTCCAGGCAAAAGAAACTAAGACCCTGTATTTGGTTTTTGTGGAAAGAAGAGAGTTTTGGAGTTTCAGGACAGTGGGGCTAGGCTGCAAATTATGGAGTCCTGTGGCAACTAGGAAGTCCTTGGGGTAGTCTCTGCAGCTGGGGGATTAGAGAGTCTTGGGGTTTTCTCTTTCGAGGATGCTAACTATGGTTTCAGTGTGCTAACTTTCGTGGGGTGCCGCTTCTCCCCAGGATGCCTACAGAGCATGCAGGCTGTGTGGCAGCAGCCCATTCCGTTGCCTTCACAGGGAGGGAAGGATATGGACAGATAATAAGACCCCCAGCCACCACTGCAGGTGGAACTGTGGGAAGCCAGAGGTGTTTCACAAGTGATCTGCATTATAATATCTCTGCAAATGAAGTCCTGGATGCTGAGAGATTACACTGGGGGGGTTATTTATTGGCAATGTGCTCTACGGTTTTAATTTTTTCTTTTTGCTTATTCAGGCTTTAGCTCCAGAGGAAAATAGCCTGGGGTGGCTCCGAAATAGATTCTCTCTGCCCCATTAACTTATTCAGTGAGTTTAATGGTCCCTTTTCCCCTCAGCCTTGAAGCCATCATTAAAAGGCAGAGATTTATAAAAGTGAAGACACTAAGCTTTAGTCAAACTTTTGCTCTGGGCTGGGGGGAGGGCCTGGGTAGGGGTGCCCCCTCAGCCCTGCTGCTGTGGATACAGCCCATGAGTGGGCTCAAGACCCTCAAGATGGAAGCCGTAGGCTGGAGGATGGGTTCCTGGGTGTGTGGGGGTAGTAACATCACGCCACAAAAACTCTTTAGGGTTGAGTGATCCCAGCTTCTCTCAGCTCTCACAGGGCCGGAGTGTTATGATTGTCACTGAAGGCCCGGAGGCTGAGTTTTTGGGGGTCCTCAGTAGGTCTCTGGGGCCTTTTCTTGGTACATCCCACTGCCCAACTCCTGGCTGCTCACTGCCTGTTTTGGTTCAGTTTACTGCAAATGAACTGCTCAGAAGTCGCTTCATGGAGGGATTAACTTGTCAGAAGTCAGTTCCTTTCCAGCCAAGTGTCTAGGGGGCCAATTGCCCAAATGACCAAAGAGCAAATGGCCAAAAGAAAAACAGCCACATTTACCAAAACTTTGATTTAAGGAATATAATTATTGAATCAAGCCAAGTTAAGCCAGTCTAATCCAGAGCTGTCCAATTCAGTGCAATCCAATTCAATCCACTTCACTTCCTCCATTATTTGAGCATCTGTGCTGTGCGTAGCCAGATATTGCAGAGGGTACAGCAGAGAAATAAACCAGGTCTGGGAGCAGATTAGACAAGTGCACCTGTTCTGTAAAAGAAGATGGATGTGACAAGTGAGGTGGCGATAGAAGGGGATGCAGTGGGGTGCGGTGGGTTTTAGGAAAACTTTGAGGATGGCAGCAATATAGGGGAGTCCCTGGCTGTACAGGTAGGATCTGAATAGGGAGGGAGGTGAGGCAGGACATTTCAGGCAGAAGGTGCAGCACACAGCCAGACTGCCCAGTGGGGTGGGGGTGAAGTGCAAGATCCCCCATCACCTGGAGATAGGGAGCATGGAGCGGCCATGAGCGGCCACAGATGAGCTGTGGAATTCACTCGGGGAGGGTCTTGAATGTTGTGCTGAGGCATCTGTACCTTATCTGGTTAGTTACTGGAGTCATTGAAGGTCTAGGAAGACAATCTTAAAGAAAGTTCAAATGGCTCAAAAACATTTAAGTATCTTTTTTAATGGAAAATTGAAATAGTGAAAAGCAGGAGATAGAATAAGAAATCACTTAGTTCCAGCAACCAGGAAAAAAATCCCCCATACTCTGATGGATTTCCTTTCAATCTTGCAGTAGGGTTGATTCTATAGTAAGGTTAATACTAGAGTCACAAGGCAAAAAGTGATCTCTGAAAACTCTTTAAACTTCCCATGAGTGGACACGAGTGTGTTCACTATGAAGAACCCAGGAGTGAGACCAGCTAGGGTACAGCGGGTTCAACACCTCTCTTACACTGGTGCTGATGGATGCTCGCATTGAGTGAAATCGAGGCAGAAACACCAGCCTTTGAAACCTGGTTATTTCTCTTCTCATTTTTCCTGGGTGCAGAAAGCTAAATTTGCCTAGACTCAATGTGTAGACTAAAGGAAACCATTGCATTTGTGTGGGGGGTGGTGTGCGTGCGTGTGTGTGTGTGTGTGTGTGTATTTACATATACTTGGGCAATTATTTTTAATCTGTGTTTCAAGGAAGAGAATCTGCAAGTGACACAGATTGAGGAAGAGGAGAAGCAGACAGTGGAGAAAGAAAACAGGAGGCAATTACAATAGTTCTGGTTGGGTGATGTGGGTGGGAGGCAAGGGGAATGGAGAGGAAATATATTTCAAAGCCTATTCAAAAATGCTAAACAATGCTGATTTTCATGTGTTGAGTGTGAGAGTTGGAGGTGTTAAGGCAGAATAAAATGCCCCGAACTTGGGTGAGAGGGGGAACAATGCTGCCTTTAGCAGGAACTGGTTGGGGGAGAGGTCTGTGACGTCTGTTTGGAACACACTGAGTTGATGCTGCTTATGAGAGATGAATAGCATACAGGTTAGAAATGGTCTAGAGCAAGACATCTTGCCTCTAATCAGCAGACCCATGCTTGTTAAGTTTATCAACTCAAGAAACCAGCAAGAATGGCTTGTTAAAGAAGGGGGGTCAAGACGTGTTCTGAGAGCCCATTCTGCTATGGCCACCAGCCAGTTTTCTCCATGGGCATCAACCAACTGTCATGTCTTCAGGACATGGGCTTTCTCTTGTGAGAGCTTTGTTAATATTGGCTTAAAAGACATTTTACCTTTGTCTTTATTTACAGGGTTGTTTGTTTTTTATGTTTCCTCTCCCCACCCACCTCTTCTCACCAAGTCTGTAGGTTAAATCGGGCCTTCTATCCTGGAACAGGTATACTGAAAGCTAATAGGAGAAGGCAAGAAGATTGGTAGGTACATGATTATTAATAATACTGGGAAAAATTAAAATGATTAAAATTAAAATTGATGGCTTTTCAAAATAACTTTTTACTCCTCTTTGAGGAAAGCTGGCTGGATTTTTTGTTCCATTTTACAGAGAAGACAAATGACTTTTCCAAGATCTGCCTGCCTGTTAGGGGGCAAACAGGGCCCTTCCTGCAATAGGGCCTCTGAATCCAAAATGAGAACATGTGCTCTGCAGAGGTGAGCATACTTGTGGGAACAACAGGTTTCCATACATGAACTTTAAGCCATCCTAGAAAACTCAGGCGTCCTCTTATCCTGGTGGATGAAGTAATTATAATGGCGATGATGATGATGACTGACAATAATAGGAAGAGGAGCATCACCAAAATTGGGTGCTATATGCTGAGCACTTCTCATTCAGTGACTTTAATTTAATCTCAACTGAATAAGGTAGGTGTTATTATTCTCACTTTTTAGATGAGGAAACTGAGACAATGAAGACTGAGGTCACATGACCAAGGTCATCCAGCTAGCAACACTAACTAGATTGGAGCCCAGAGCCCACACCCCTACAAGTTACAGAGGACAGTCTAGGCTCTCTCTGTACTTTTTGTCCAGCCTACCTCTGGAGGTGGTGGGACCACCCTGTGCTACCCAGTTCCGTGCAATGGCTGCATTATGACTTGGTGAGATTTTCCAAGCTGGAACAAATGTTCCTAATGTCAGTTCAATGAGAAATTCTGCTCCATGCTCCCTGGGCTACATTGATCCATTCATCTTTTATAAGGTAACCATGTGGGGAAGTAGATAAAATATTTGTACCATTGATTGCTTTATCTCATGTGGATGGGAGGTGGGAGTGAGCAAGTGCCCATGAGAAGGTGAGGGAGGCTGCACCCGCCTGTATGCAGAGAGTGGCCAGGGCAGAGCCTCAGGGATGCTGGTACCCCTGGGGACATTGCTTGTTGCATCCAGATCTAACTTTGCTGCTGCTGCCATAATGAAGTCCCACAGACTGGATGTCTTAAACAGCAGAAGTGCATTTCTCACCATACTAGAGGCTGGAAGTCCAACATCAAGGAGCCAGCAGGACTGGTTTCCTCTAGGGCCTCTCTCCTTGGCTTGCAGATGGTGGCCTTGTTGCTGCCCCTTCATGTGGTCATCCTTCTGTGTGCACACGTCCCCGGTGTCTCTCTTTTCACCTGTCCAAATTTCCTCTTATAAAGACCCAGTATCATTGGATGAAGGCCCACCCTAATGACCTCCGTGTCTTAATGACCTCCTTAAAGGTTCTATCTCCAAATAGAGTCACACACCGGGGCTCTAGGTAGTGGCTAGGACTTCAACAAATGAATTTCCTGTTGGGAGCAAGGAGTGGATAGGAATCAGTCCCTAACACCAAGGGAAGGCTGGTGATAGGTTAGTGGGAAATGCAGCTTTTTAAGGGAAATGTGGTCAGAAGGGAGGAGTCAGTGGATGGGAGAGCCTGAAGGAGCAGGAGAGACTGGATAGGGAGGATGCAGGACATGGAGGATTTGGGAGAGAGAGAATAAGAATTGCAAACTGAAGCTGGGATTTCCTGGAAGGCTGGGGCACCATCGTTCATCTCTGTCCATAGAGCCTCACTTTATGCTGGGTTTTGGATAAATGAAAGAAAAGCATCCTCTATCTCTGCAAAACGAGGGCAAGTGAAAAAGGTGAATGTGCAGATGCATTCATAAAGTGGAAAGAAGATGAGAGCTCAGGTCAGATGTTCTAGATCTTCTCAGTGAGATACTTAACCTCTCTGAGCCTCAGTTTCCTCCTCTGTAAAATGGGGCTATCACCCCTCCTTCATTGGGTGATTGAGAGGATTAAGTAAGATAATTTCTGCAAAACACTTGGCCTGATACAATGCTAAGGGCTCTCTACAAGTTGAGTGTGATTATTGTTGTCACTTTTATTAATACTGGAATAGGACACAAGACCATGTGAATGTGGGCCCAGGGGCAGGGGTGGGGGTTTGGTGGAGAATTGCTTCAGCCATAGGGGCCATGCAGCCCATAGATGGCTCAGTACTCCCCCAGGGTATGTCAGGACGGAGGGCGGTGGTGGCCTGAGGACAAGGAGGAGGGACTTTTGAGGCTGGACTTCCCTGGCCTCTGGAACAATTGGTGTCTGAAATTTAGAAGCCAGACTGTTCTCCATGAAGTGAGTGTTGGAACCGGAGATCCACCCCTGTTGTGGGTCATCTCACTGCCCTTCAGTGCCTGGCCTTCCCCGGCATTTCAGGGCCACGTTGTGGACTGCTCGTGGCCTGTTTCTTATCCACTCACACCATCCAGTTGGCACTTCCTGGGATCTACCCTGAGGGATCCTCTGGTGGCTGCAGCCTCTGGGGTGGAGGAGAGGGCATGTGCTGAGGGCATCGGAGAGCAGGGATGAAGGGAGAGGAATCCATGCAAGGGGTCTGCAGGGGGCAACCGGCAGGTGCTGCCCTGGGCTTAGGACTCTTGGTCCCAGAGCTGAGGACTTAGAGACGGTCTGGCTCACTCCCTGCATTCTACAGATGAGGAAACTGAGGCCTGAAAGGAAGAGGACTTGCCTGAAGTTGCACAGTGGGGACATCACAGAGTGAAGACTCCTACCACGCCTTTGACTTCACATCCAGCATTCTCTTGACTTCCAGGCTGCTTCCTGAGATTGCCCTTGGCTTGTCACCTTGGCCCTTTAGAAAGGCCATCTCTCCAGGGTCTGGGGTCTGAGCAGCTCAGGACCAGAGGCAGTGGCAGGCTGTGCATGTCTGGGTAGTGGGTGACCGCTGACTGCAGCTTATTGGACCCCCAGGAAGGGATCTGTGCCTTGTGTTTCCATCCCTTCCTTCAGTCTCCTCCTGTGTGAGGTGTGGTATGCAGGGCTGTCAGGGTCCCTGAGTTTCTGGAGAGGGTTTTGGGTCTGGTCTGCGTGGATCTGGGTAGGAAACATCAGCACTGTCAGAAGAGGGGAAGTGGGCTGTGCGTGGCTGGTCCTGCTTTGTGAATCGGAACTGTGGATGACTTAAAACAGAGATATCAGGAGAGAAGTTTCCCACGCCCTGCAGCCGTACGCTGTCTCCTATCTTGTCTCTCTTCTTCATCTCCTGGACTCTTCATCTTCCCACTTCATTCATCTGCAGCTTGCTTTGGGAGCCTTCTCCACTCTGAACAGTATCCAGGGGTCCCTCCTACAGAAAACAGAGGGTTCTTGGGGTTTGCAGAAGGGAGGCGGGGGTGGGTGGCTTCTGCAGATCTGACTGGCTGGTCTTTTTTAGGATCAGGGTAGTACAGAGGGTGTAGCCCCTGCTCAGCCCCACCCAACAGAGAACCCACACCTGCTCGAGCCCAGTATTTGTGCAGAAATGTCTTCTCTCACTCAAGCAAAACCCCGACCTGCACTGGAAAGCAAACCCATCAGCACAGGGGTAGAGATCCACTGGGGTGTCTTGACACGTCCCTTTTAGTTTCATCTTGGGCTTCTTTTCCTTTGATTATTCCTGCCGTCACCCTCTGGCCCAGGGGTACACTCCCCTACCCACCACCCTGTGAGAAACATTGTCTTTCCTGCAACCTCTTGGTAGTGGCTGGCATTTAAAAGAAGAGAACTTCACTAACTACTAAGGGAAAATAAAGTGGAGATCATTATAGGAAAATAAAAAAAGCAAGCAGGATCAAAATAGCCCACTTTGCAAAGCAAGGGACTGCAGTCCTGCACTAGTGACACCCTGCTCCCCCGGGGTTGGTTTGATTCTCCAGCTCCAGTGCCCAGAGTGAGGACCTTGTGCACACCTCTGCCACCCTGCCTACCTCCACGTGCCAGGATAATTTATGTAGCTGCCTCCCTAACGAGACAGGGACACTTCAAGGTCAGCAGCAGGCTGTGCCTTATCAACCTTGCCTTCCCAGAGTCTCAGCACTCCTGGTAGATACCTGGGCAGTGCGTTCCTGCTGTAGAAGCAGTGTCACAGGCCAGATAACAGCACGGGTAAGAATAATGATGACAGTCATGATAGATCCTGATGACTGAAGTCTTAATAGATTGCAGGCCCTGCTGGGGACTTAACAGAGATGATCTCAGGGGTAACAACAACGCTTATCTGAAATTCAAATTAATACTGTCGTTAGCTTCATTAACGACATGAAGGACCCCTCCACTGGGAGGTGAAGGAGAGAGTATTTAGACCCATCTTGTTCAGGCTGCAGAATGCAGACTGTGTGGGACTCGTCTGCACGTGCTGGGCATGTTCTTCTCATGTTGGGAAATAGGGTCTCACGACTTGCTCTCCAGGCCTCAGACTGTGCAGGCCAACTGTTTAGCTCGTCCTAGTCCCTGCCTTCAGATCTAGGTTCTGAGCTCTGGTGCCTGGTACAGGGCTGGCCCCTCACCTTGCAGGGAGCATCCTGATCTGAACTTGGGGCCTCATCTTCCTCAGCTCCATGCTCACACAGGGGCCTCTGACACTGTATCATCCTTAGGACGAGAGGCCCAGGCCTGTGGTCTTACATTATCTGCACCAGCTCTGAGATGCAGAATCTGAGATCACACCAGATCAGATAGTAGGTCTCCAGCCCCGGGCCTTCCTAGTTATGTGGGTGCTGCCTGGAGTGTTGCCTGGAGGCCAGCTCTGTGTCCTGTTAACTCTGTAACTCTCAATGGTCAACAGAATGAATGCCATCTCACTGCCCCCATCTTGCTCCTAATTCCACCTCCCATGCCTGGTTGTCCCTTGTCACTTTGTTCTTCTGCCTTTGGAGCACTGACTCAGTTTCTAGCCTGTACCCTGGGCTGAACTTTCTAAGTCTTCTGCTCCTACCTTGTGAATAACAATCATGGCCAGCCAGCATTGTGCCAAGGGCTTTTAATATGCAGCAGCCCACTGAATCCTCCTGTGGCCCAAGGAGGTAGACGGTATTATTATGCCCATTATGTATATAAAGAAACAGAGGAAGAACCCGAAAGGGTGAGTACTTTGCCCAGGACCATGGAGTGGTGAAGTGGTGGCGTTGCGTCGGACAGGACTGTCCTACATCCGTCAATGCTGCCTCCTTACCTAGAGCTGCCTCAGGCCTGCTTCTGGCCCCTGGGCATACCCGGGCCCTGCTCCGCAGTTTCTGGCCCTTGCAAAACTCCCCCTAGGCCCACCCTTGCTGCCCACGGCCTTTGCCTTCTTGTCCCTGGCGCAGTCTTCGCCTGCCAGCTGCTCCTTCTGCCTCTGAGCGTGTGGGCAGAGAGGGGCTCTGGGGAGGAAGGGAGCAATGAGGCAGCAGGGGGCACAGCTGTGACCAGCGGCCAGCCCCCTCCTGCAGCACTCACGACTGGCGACACAGGCCACTGCATCCTCCTGGGTGACCTAGTGTGACGCTTTGCCCTGGCCAGCTGGTCAAGGACGTTCTGCTCGGCTGATTTGGAAACGGTCACTGTCCGCCCTGGGGGCCGTGTGCTGGGGGTGTTCCAGCTGGAGCGGCTGACATCTGTCTTCTGCCCAATCCCACCCACCTCCTGAGCCCGCAGCTCTGGCTGGAGGGAGCAGGGAGGCAAGCGCCTTCTCACCCCTGCCGCCCACCCTCCTGCCAGCCCCATCGCCCCACCTCCTTCCTCTCCCTCCTCTCCCTACTGCTTGGTTTGAGCTTGGAGGGCTCTCAGCCCAGTGTGAGGCAGTCCAGAACCCCAAAAGGATCCTGTGGGTTCCTCAGGGACCCCTTGGTCTCACTTTGCTGCTGCCTGACTGTGGGATGTTCAGTGAGTCATTGAGCCTCCCTGGGCCTCGGGTTCCTAATCTGCTGTTAATAATGGCACTGGCCTCCTAGGGTGATTGTGAGAATTCCAAGTACCTAGCACAATGCCTGGCACCCAACACCCCACAAGTGGGCACTGTGGTCACAGAATACGGCTGTGGCCTCCAGGAAGCAGTCAATCACCTCAAAGTGCCAGGAGAGTGACAGTTTTGTGTACTTCCACCTCACAACTGGCAACCTAAACCTCTTGGGCAAGTCTTTGAGCGCCATGTGCCTCAGTTTCCCCACCTATTGAATGGAAGTCACAGGCTACTTCATGAGATGAATGTTGTGTGTTCTATGTGAAATGTTCTGGAAATGTGCTCCATAAACTGAAATGGATGATTAAAATGAGGGATGCTATAACTTTTAAAAATATGATTGTTGTGTTACTGAAAGGCAGCTTCAGGGTTAGGAACATAAAGTGTGGATCCTGCCTGAATTTGAACACTATTGTCAGCCGTGTGACCTTGTCAGCCGTGTGACCTTGGCTAAGTCACTGAACCTGTGTCTTGGTTTCCTGTTCTGTAAAATGGGAATAATAACAGTACCTGCTGCATAGCCTTGTTGTGAGGTTTGAGTGTGGGTGATGTGCCAGATTCAGAACTAAGCTGGCATGAGAGGAATATGTAGGTGCATGCATGTGTTATAGCTGGGCACTGGGATCTGTTCCTATGCCCGTGTCACAGAGAATCTCTGAGTTCTGACCCACGTGCATTCCAGTTGGTTGGCAAGCAGCCCCTCTGTACCGCCTCACCCAACATGGGCTGCAAAGTTTGCTTCCTGGCTCAAGCTTTGAGGCATGACAGGCATGACAGGCCTCTGTGGCCAAGAGATTCCAGTTGCATTTAAGGTGTACAAGAAGCCCTCATTCTGGCAGTTGTCTCTGCAGTGCCCCATAAGCTGTATTGATAAATTAATCTTATATTGTTGGCACCAAACAATCCTGTAATTTTTCTATTGTGCAGCCTAATCGGTCTCAACAGCTGTGTCATTAGTTTATGTTTGTTGTATCTAGTCAGGCCCTTGTGAGCTATTCAACAAGCCCCCTTCCACCTCCCCATTCACCCATCACTACAGGACTGGCCTTAGTGCTCTTTTCCCTGGCCTGGACTCTCTGTTAAGGGGTGGCAAACTCTTTGTTTTATTTTATTTCATTTTTATTATTTAATTTTTAACAAATTTTTGTCTTTGTTTTGTTTTTAAAAAAATAGAGATAAGGTTCCACCATGTTGCCCAGGCTGGTCTCAAATTCCCGGGCTCAAGGGATCCACCCGCCTCAGCCTCCCAAGTGTTGGGATTACAGGCGTGAGCCACCACATCTGACAGTAAACTCTTTGTTGAAAAAGTGAGCATTGCGTCAGGATCAGGTTACCTGGTTCTGCCCCTGGTATTTACTAGCTATTTACTTTGGTAACATGGTTAAAATTGCTGTTATTTTTCCCATCTTTATTGATTTTTTTTCTTATGAATTTGTAATGACATCAGAAAATACCTAACGTGAAATATTAAGTGAAGAAAAACTAGGATTCAAGTTGTCCATCCATCATCATCTCATCCTCTAAGAATGAAGATGGGAGGAAATGCTCCCAGGCTGAAGATGGTTACCTCTGGGAGCCGTAATTGCTAGTAACTTTAATTTTCTTTATATGTTTTCAGTTTTTCCAGACTTTCCACAATACGTCTGTATTACTTTATAACCAGGAAAAGAGTAATTGAAATTAATCAGCATAAAGTCCACCAGCAATAGTTTCTTCCGTTGTAAAATGAAAGCATTGGACTAGATTCCCAACCCTGGCTGTGTTCCAGAATCCCCAGGAGAGTTTGTTAAAAATGCAGAGAACTGAGCCCCATTCCAGGAATTCTGAGTCTGTACTCTGGGGTTGGGCCCAGGAATCAGCATTTTTGAGACGTATCCCCTGGAGGTTCAGGGGCATCTAGGATTTAGATCTCTGGGTGGGTTGATCTCTTGGGACCTTTCTGCCATGATTACTTCCTATGGATGTGTCCTATTTCGAGTGGCTTGACTGTGGGGTGGGAATGGGGAGTCCTGTGGCCAGCATTCCTCTGGCTTTAGGGACAGATCTTTTGGATATTCCTGCTCTCACTGGGAAGAAGCTGGCTGCAGGCGTTTGTGGCCATGTGCAGGAAATGGCTGGCTTGAAAGCTGTGTGGGCTCCTGTGACTGCCCAGAAAGGGGCCTTTCTCTCACGAACATTTCCCAAGAACTGTCCAGGATTGGATCTCTTCTCATCTCTGACCCATTTCATTCTCACCAACTCACACAGTGGACCTTGCTCTCACTATTTTTCAGATCCGAGGCTTCCAAATTTAAGTGACTTGCTGGCATCACACAGCTACTGAGTGGCAGAGCCTGGATTTGCACTCCCATCTGTACCTGCAAGCCCATGCCCATGTTGTTTTCTCTCCAGCAGGTCCCATTGGGGGCTGACCCACAGGTCTCTGTCTTGGTGGCCTTTGAGGTTTCGGTCATTCTTCCGAGTAGGAGAGGCTAGGATTTTCCTGTGGGCCATCACCCCCTCCTTGCCTACAGTAGGACCCCTGCCATGGGACTCCCCAATCCCAAGAAATGCATGAACGGTTGAAGCTTGGAGAGATTTTTCAGGGTTCCTACAAGTGGCTCAAAGCCGTGGTGGTCATTGTCATCTCTGCTGCTGGCATTCTTTTTCATTTCTTTATTTCATTTATTTTATTTTATCTTGTTATATTTTAGTCTGCTGATTATGTCTTCTTTTAAACCCAAGCTTATTAAATTGTAGTCTGATTTACTTGGGGATTTTCTCTGGGCATTTGAAGCTCTTCTCTTTTGGCAGTTGATAGCTGCGTTTTTGGCTGGGCTAGAAGAAGCAAGAGAGGAGGGGTGAGAGCATTTCTGGGTTTGGATGCAAGTTCCCCAGTGAGAGCTGTGTGACCTTGGGCAAGCCATTTCGCAGACCTTTGTTTCACCATGTGTGCAGTGGGGATAATGCTGCCCATGTCAGAGGGGTGCAGAGAGCGTGGGCTGAGATGATGTAATGCACTCAGTGTAGGGCCTGGCACTCAGAAGTGCTCAGTGTGTGTTAGGCACCACCATCAAGATTCTTCTAGTCTCAATTTTGACCTCCACCACCCCTGGAAGCCCGGACAAGTCACCCACTTCAGGAGCTTCAGTTCCCACCAGAATGTACTGTGTTGGAAATGGAAGTGCTGGTTCACAGCTGGGCTAGTTGAGGTTTCGGTTTAGTCAACTTCATCCAGGGAGAATGACTGTTTCTTCCAGAATGCAGCTCAGTGTGAGGGAAGCAGGATTGGTTCTGTCTCCGAAGGTTTTGCTTGGTTCCATTGCTAATGGGCATTGAGGGCAGGAAGCCAGCCTTCTGCCCCAAGGGTCCAGCCCTGCACAGCGAGGGGCTCTGGGATGCCCCGTCTGTTGTGGCATTCCAGCTGCTGGCTGGGACTTCTCCTCTTGGCCCCCGTCTGTGGGTTTCAGGGGGCTGTCAGTTTCCTAGCAGACAGCCCAGTTGTACCCAAACAGCCACACAGCTGGCTGCAGAGGATTAAACTTAATTTGCTGTGGGTCAAAGGGATTTCAGGCCTCTCCTGTCCTTTTTCATTGATTATTGTGCTTTGCTATTGAAGGGGGAAGTTGGACTCTGCTAATGGGCTTCTCTCTCTGCCCAGGCGGGTGCCATCCTGCACACGTAGGTGTGCCTCAGGCCCTCCACAGCCTTTCCTTCATGCGTGAAGATTGTTGTTTACATATTTCCCACCAGTTGGTGGCCAAGAGGTCGTCTCCTGTCATCGTTGCTAGGGCTGTTGCTATAGCATCTGTCATCCAGGCTGTGTTGTGAGAGACCAGGTGGGTGATGCCATGCCCTCTTCAGTACAGACGGTCCTTGGCACTGGGATGGAGGAAGGCCTTGAAGGGGATACAGGCTGGGTTTACAAACAGGTGGATTTGGATGAGAATAGAGAATTCTTAGGGCAAGGGATCCCTGAGCACTCTGAAGCTCCACCTCTCACAGGGGTTAATATGGCATCAGAGCCTCCTGTGACAGGAGCAGATGCAGATGCAGGTGCTGATGCTGGTGGTGATGTCATTGAGCTTTTGGGCAGCTCAGGAAATGGTGCAGGGCACAGAAGCAGCACAGTCACCTGTGCCTAGGGATAATGCCTCCCAAGGTTCCCAGGCCCTACAGTCAGACTTTGAGCCCAAGAGTGGCGCGTCGGGCTCCAGCTGACAGCATGGTGGTTAAAACTCAGAATCATCACATCCCATGATTGAGAATTGAGTGCCTTCTGTGCACCAGCCCTTAGCAAGCATTGTCTCGAATTCCCAGAACAGGGCTAGTTGATGAGCATTATTATCTCATTTTACAAGGAGGAAATGTAAGCTCAGAGAGATCCAGTAAGCTGTGCTGGGTCACAGTAAGCTGTGCTGGGTCACAGAACTGGTAAGTGGCAGAGGCAAGGCTAAAATCCCAGGCTGCCTGGCTCTATAGCCTGGGTCTTCACCAGCAACCCTGGCTGCATGGAGAAGTCCTATTTATTTCTCTTTGGGAGGTTTTCTATGGAGGCTGCATAGAAATGTCCATCAGAGGCCTCAACATAGTGCTCTTGTTTATAGCAAAGGCAGATGCTCCCATTTCACAGACGGGAGAGTCTGTGACTTGCCCAGGGACGTAGTCAGGCTAGACTAGAAATGGTTTCTTGAAGCACACTTGCATTCAACTCGGGGAAACAGAGGTGTTCTGGGCCCCCCATAGTGGGTCTTTAGGGAGAGCTGAGATTCCTGTTGTCCAGGTGTTCTTCCAAGAAAGGGACCCCCAGAGGCGGCCTGGAGAATGGGGACAAGAGCCTTTAAAAATTATGCTAAAAAGCACATAATAAAATTTACCATTCTCACCATTTTTAAGTGTACAGCTCAGCAATGTTAAGCACATCCACATTGTTGTGTAACTGGTCTCCCAAACTCTTTTCATCTGGCAAAACTGAAACTCTATGCCCATTAAACCACAACTCCTCATTCCCCCATTGCCCCTCCCCTGGCAACCACCACTTTCTGTCTCTAGAAATCTGGCTATTCTAGGTACCTCATATAAGCGAAATTGGACAGCGTTTGTATTTTTGTGACTGGCTTGTTTCATTTAGTATCATGTCCTCAAGGTTCATCTCTACCGTAGAGTTTGTCAGAATTTTCTTCCTTTCTAAGGCTGGATAATAGTCCATGGTGTGTATTTACCACATTTTGTTATCCGTTCATCTGCAATGGATAGACAGGTTTCTTTAACCCTCTGATTATTGTGAACAGGGCTGCTGCGAGCATGGGTATACAGTCATCTTTTTGAGACCTTTAATCTTTTGGGGCACTTACCCAGAAGTAGAGTTATATATGGTAATTGTTTGTTGAACTGGGGAACTGCCACACTGTTTCCCACAGTTTTTCCACCATTTTACATTACCACCAGCAGTCTAATGTCTGCACATCCTCACCGACTCTTGTTATTTTTTGTTTTCTGTAAGTGTCCACCCTACTGGTTATGAGGTGTTATCTCATGGTTTTGATTTGCATGTCCATAATGATTGGTGATGTTAAGTATCTCTTCATGTGCTTATCAGCCACAAGAGTCATTTTTTTTGAAGCGCTGTTAACTGCAAACTTCAAACCACTGAGTTCACCTCAATCCCTGGTACTTTGGGGTCACCACCAAATATGGTTCTTATCCTGATGGGATTTGCAGATTAAGACAAGTGGGGCCTGAGGCTATTCCACAGTCAACTACAGCAAGGAAGGGTGAGATCAGTTCCTCAAGAGAGGGGTGGATAATAGGTTCGGGAGCTCTTGCCATGGGAGGGGGACATGCATTTGTGATGACACTGGGCTCCCCTAAGAGGGGTGATAACGATTCCCCAGGCAGTCACCATCACCATCTTGACCCACTACAGGGGAATTGCCTCATGGAGGCCTGTTCTAGGAAGGATGGCTGGGTGTCAGGAGGCAGTTCCAGCTGCTGCGCTTGGATCCAAAGACAGCTCTCCCACTGGCCATACCTGTGTGCCGTGCTCTTTGCCAAGAGAGATGGTCTCACTGCTAATTTGGGGTCATGCAGAACTGCCTCTCTGCCATGACCAGCACGTGGCTGGGCTGGTCAGCCCTGGGGAGAACTATCTGAGTACATTTTATTCTGTAGCTAAGTTTCCTTTCTTCTCAAGCTCTAGGCCCACAGGGGTGAGCTCTTTCTGAGCCAGGACAAGTACCTAGGGCTGCTGTGTGATTTTCCAATACCCAGCCCCAGGATGGCCAGGATGCTGAGCCTCTGGGGCAAGATATTCCATCTGATTTCGGGAGACAGTTCTAATGCAGATCAAATTTGATACCTTAGCGGCTGTCCCTCAATGATCAATTGCTCCTGTCCTCCCTGCCCTGGTGAGGTACAACATAACAACTCACTCTCATCCCTTATTTAATCCTGGCTTAAATTGGAGCACTATTAAGTGGGGGCACTATGATCCCCTAGCCGTGACCTTGGACCAGGCACTGTGCTGGGTGCTTTATGAACATCTTTTTGTTCAAGTCTTATAACAACCTAATGAGGGTGAGAATTGCTTTCTCCAATTATAATGGGACAGTGTAGGATAGGGTTTAAAAGCAGGGACCCTCTCAAATCAAGCTGCCTGGGTTCAAATCTCAGAACTGTTATTTTCCAGGGGGAACCTGGGGAGCCTAGATCCAGGGAAAGAATAGCACAGAGTTCTAAATCTTTGCATTCATGTTTACATTTTTCAATTCATATTCTTTGCATATGACACTTCCTGTGGTTCCATATTTTATAAGTATATATAGATGTTACCCTGCTACTGCTTTTGCCCAGTGTCAGTTCTCCCCTCAAGAGAATGGACTTGCAATTCTCTCACCAGAGGTGATCAATTTTGCATTTAATTTGCAGTTTGCCCCTCTTTATTATGCATTTGTGTTGCTAGCATTAGACACTCCATTTCCAGATCTCTCATTCTAGAATTCTTTGGGCCTCTTTCCCCAGCTTTCCTCCTGGCCTCAGCCTGACTCCGCTGAGCTGCCTGTTGATGCTCTTGATTTTGCTCTCAGTGGCTCCCTCCTGGCATCACAAGACACAGCATCTAGCACGGAACATTTCAGGGGAGCCATGGGGAGTGCTGCGTCAATGGAGGTGTAATGCCGGAATGAATATCTGCACACAGAGTGAATATCTGCACAAGGGAGAGAGTGATGAGGACCGGGTGGGGCTGTGGGGGGCTGTGTTTGCCCTGGAGCCGAGCATGCTGCTCGTGTCCATCCCTGGTGACAGCTGCTTTTCTTCTCCAACCCCCATACGTGATGCTCTGTTTGAACTGGGATTTGTCAAGGAAGCCGTGAACAAACTGGGTTGTTTTTCCTCTGATGAATTGCCATTGCCAAATTTCAGAGTTACTTCCTGTGCCTAAATGCTAGATGGCAAACACACAGTGCTTATGATGTGCTAGACACACAAGGTCGGAGGTGAGGGAACGCAGATACCTTTCTCTGACCAAGAAGGGCCATGGGCCTATGGGTGATTTGAGCAAATTACTGAATCTTCCTGGGGCTGTCAGATTCCTTATGTGGGAATAAACCGGGTATAGGAGTGGGGAGCAGGGGGAGGCCCAGAAAGTCATGAGTTCCCCATCACTTTGCTGAGCACCTGTCAGCTGCCGGCCACTGCTCTAGGCACTGGGGCATGAAGATGAGCCCTACTGGCTCTGCACTTCAGGGGCTCACATCCTAGTGGAGGGGCAGGTGTGTGCCCAGCCAGTTATGGGACAAAAATGGCAAATTCAGACAAAGTCGGCCTCATAGGGGAAAGTGTTCCAGAGAGGTTGCATCCTGCTTGGGAAATAGGAAGAGTGTTCCCTTGGGGGCACATTTTTTTGTTCTTATTCTCTCTGTTTTTTTTTGTTTGTTTGTTTTTTGTTTTTGTTTGTTTGTTTGTTTTTTCTGCTTTATTTTTTCCTGGCTTAAATGGTCCTAGCCCTAGTGACCTCCTCTTCAAGAAGCAGTATGGTCCGGTGGCTGTTCTGGGTTCAACAGTGTTCGCCTAAAGTTCATGTCTGCTCTGCAGCTCAGAATGTGGCTGTGTTGGAAATAGGGTCTTTGCAGATATAATTCCTTAAGATGAGGTTATCAAGAGGGGCCCTACACCCAATGACTGGTGTTCTTGTAAGAATTCGACATGTGGACCCAGCCACATGCAGAGGGAAGAAGGCCTTGTGAAGATGGAGTAGACTGGAGTGGTGCAGTTAGGAGCCAAGGAATGTTAAGGATTGATAGTAACCCCTGGAAACTAGGAAGAGGCAAGAGAGGATTCTCTCCTACAGCCATTCAAGGGAGCATGGCCCTGCTGACACCTTGATTTCTGATTTCCAGCCTCCAGGACTGTGAGTCAATAAATTTCTTTTGTTTTAAGCCACACAGTTTGTGATACTTTGTTATGGGGGCCCTGGGAAACTATACAGTGGCTAAGCGCATACATCCTGTCTTATGGCCTCATTTCTTTTTTCTTTTTTTCTTTTTTGAGACAGAGTCTCATTCTGTCTCCCAGGTTGGAGTGCAGAGGCATAATCGTGGCTTGCTGCAACCTCCACCTCCCAGGTTCAAGCAATTATACTGCCTCAGCCTCCTGAGTAGCTGGGACTACAGGCATATGTCACCACGCCTAGCTAATTTTGTATTGAGATGGGGTTTTGCCACATTGGTCAGGCTGGTCTCGAACTCCTGACCTCAGGTGGTCCACCCCCCTCAGCCTCCCAAAGTGCTGGGATTACAGGCATGAGCCACTGCACTCGGCCGCCTCATTTCAAATCTTACTTAAGCTGTGTGACCTTAGGTAAGTGAATTGACTCCTCATGCCTTGGTTTCTTCTCTGTAAAATGGTGATAGTATTAGCATTTACCTCACAGGACTGTGTGAGGGCCACAATAAGTTAATGAAGGCAGAGCACATAAAATAGTACCCAGCACACAGCAAGCACTGCATGTTTGCAGTTGTTATTTGAAGTCCATCTACACTCCCACTTCTGAACCACAGAGCTCTCCTAGCACCCCTGAGTGAGGCCGAGCTGCCTTGTCTGTCTGTCTGTCTGTCTGGGTTTTAGTCTCCACTGTTCCTAGACAGGGGCTGTGGGCACACCCTCACAGCATCTCAAGTGGACATGTGTGGGTAGCTTGTCCCCCTGTTCCTCTTTCATTGTCCTTGTCCCGCCTTTATTTTATTTGGGTTGCGAGGATAGAAGGTGGGAGAACCCAGACACCTTTAAAAGTAGACAGTTTCCTCCAGTAGAGGAGAGCTGTGAACCTAACAGCAGGGGGACTTTGAGCAAGTTACTCAATCCTGGTGGGCCTGTTTCCTCATGTGTGAAACGAGAATGATGGCTCTCCCCAACATCAGAGGGCTGCCTAAGGATGACAGGAAGTGAGACCACGACTCCAGGGAGCAGCTGTCAAAAAATGTTCCATGCGAGAAAATCCACACCAGAAAGACATTTGTGCTAGTCTCTGTCAGGCATAGAAAGAAGCGCATTTTACTACGGCATAAACCTCAGACAGACAGAGCCATTCCGCATGGGCTGTTGGCATCAGGTGCCCAGGTGATGAGACCCCACCACCCTGCAGTGTCTCAGCGTGGGCATTGGTGCAGTGACCTGCTTTCCTGGGGCTGTTTCTGACTCAGTATAGGGTGAGGATGGAGTTGGACTCCACTCAGTGCAGGGGCCCTGATGTTTCCCCTTCAGGCACGGATCTTCTTTGGATGTCTGATGGATTTTTGCTCTGCCAGTGGCAGGCACAGAGTGGAACATACTGCTGGCCATGGGGGCTGGGATGTGTGTGTGTGATGCAGCAGCCAAAACAGCTTCCATGAAGCATCTCCCAGGCTGGAGAGGTAGGAGGAGCTGGGAGAAAGGAGGGTCAGAGGTCTCCCAAGTGCAGGTCTCAGTTACAGTATTTTCAGGTAGAAACGAGACCCATCAACAGAGAAGTGTCTTGTGAACATCCACATCTAAATGGCAGCTTTACCATTTACACACCTTGCCTCATATCTAAGCTAAAGGCTATCACTTTGACCACCAACATAAAATGTCTGCACTATGGGTACATGTTAAAGAATTCAGAGACATGCTGAAGAAATGAACTGTTAGAGACTTTTAATGGATGCTTCCACCATTATTCCTTTGGGATTCTTCACATTTGATTCATGTAATAAATTGGGTATTTAGAAAGCAATGTATCTGGGCTATATTTGCTTTATTCTACAAAATTGAGTTTATTGAATTACAGTTTAAATGTGTTCATGAGCCATATAGAGTTGATTAGACAAGAAAAAACAAAACCACTCGTTTGAAGAACATTTCTGTTTCTTGTAGAAGTATAAAAGTGGGCAATTCTTCTGGGTATATACCCAAAAGAATTGAAAGTAGGTATTTCAACAAAAACATAAACATGAACGGCTGTAGTGGCACTATTTAAAATAGCCAAAAGGTGGAAACACTCCAAAATGTCCATCATCTGATGAATGAATAAACATGTGGTCTATCTCTATAATGGCCTATTATTCAGCCATAAAAAAGAGTGACATTTTGATACATGCTACAACATGGATGAACCTAACCTCAAAAACGTGTTAAGTGAAATAAGCCAGATACAAATACACGTGCATATTTTATGATTCCATTTATATGAAATGTCCAGAATTGGTAAATCCATAGTTGCCGGGGACTAGGGAAAGGGAAGAAAGGGGAGTGACTGCTTAATGATGTAGGATTTCTTTTTGGGGGTGATGACAATGCTGCACTAAATAGAAGGGATGTTTGCATGACATTGTGAATGTATTAAATGCCACTAAATTACACATGTTAAGATGGCTAATTTTATGTTATGTAAATTTTCCCTCAATTAAAACAATAGTGCATTAGTTTTTTTAATGAGTGGAGTACATAAATGCTTCTTGAATGAAAATGGTGTGCTGGGGCTCTCAGTGGAACATCTCACTGCTCTGGGTCTCAGGTGGGGTGTCTCCCTCTCTGCCCACTGCTCTGTTTGTCTCTCCCAAAGCTGCCTTCCATCCAAGGTGGCGGCTGTCCCAGGAGCCCACTCTTTGATGGAAGTTGAGGCAGAAGTTGTGTTCTTTGGTTAGCTTTTTAGGACGAGCTTTCATGATCCATTTACAAATAAATCAGAACTCAGTGATACTAGCTGTATGAGAGAAGGCTTCTGCTTTCTCTAAAGACTCTGTAAACTTAGAGGAATTTATAAATAAAACCAGGGGCAAGTTGCTCCAGGTGTTAGCTCTCTCCTGCCTTGGGGAGGACCCAGCAGCATCATCTTCAGAGGCACCACCCGGGAGAGTTGTTACTGCATCTGAGCTTTCCCTCTGGCCAGTGTGTTCAGTTCCAAACCATCGTGATGCAAAGGCAAGAAAGCAATTGAGGAATTGTAGAGTAACAACTGCTTGAGATACAGGACATTCTGTAGCATTCCTTTATTTCTTTCAAAACCTGAGGCTAAGATTTTTTGGGGTTTCATTTTAAGAATTTCTTCCATCTTCAGACTTTTGCGAGGAAGATAGATCAGGTCATTGCTCTCTGTTTTGGAATTGGGCTGCTCTTTGAATTGCTTCTCTCCTGGTGCTCCCAGGAGACCAGCACAGTTAGAGGGGTCTGAGGCTGCCTCCCCTTGAGAGGCTCTCCCTATTCAAGAGAAACATCTCTTCCAGGGGTGGGCTCCCTTCAATCCCTCTTTCTTAGCTTTTTCTTGGGGCAGTGCTTCATAAACACTTGTACATCTTTGCATACAGAGAAATTGATAATATTTATTTGTGTAACACCATGAGGACACATAGAAGAGGGTATTTACAGCTGGATGCGACCTGCCAGGTGGCCTCTCCAGATCCCCAGATCCAATGCAGGACTGCATTGGCTGGCAAGATAGAGTTTTGAAGGTAGGGGAGGGGATGCGGGCTATGTTTAGCCTACTTTTGCTAGAAGCCCAGAATGAGTCTGTCATTTACCTGTCAGTGCCAAGATCCATTCCCTGCCCTTGAAGTCCTGAGCCCTGGAAACTACATCTCCCAGGACCCCTTGCCAAACTGGCTAGGGGCTGGGTTTGGCCAGTGGGAGAAACTGTTTGAGTCTGTGGTCAGGAACAGAGAGGGCAAGCTCCCTGCCTCACTCTCTGGGTAGTGGTCTTTGCATCTTTAGCAATGGCTGTGTTTCTTAGTATTCGCAGCTTCTTCTGGGCAGTCCCTGCTGTTCCTGGCTCCTGCCAGACGGCTCTGACCCTGGGCTTCACAGCACCACTTCCTCCTTTTATCCCTTCGGCCTGGGGTCTTCCTGCTATTGCTCATCTCTGGGTTGCCTTGTGGCTCCCTGTTTGGCTTTTCAGCAACTCCAAGATGTCATCTGTTTCTCCATTAAATTTCCTCTCTCAAGTATAGGATGTGAATTCTGTTTTCCTGACTGGTCTCTGATTGATAGGGCATCCTGGCCACTCCCATGTGGTCTTCCAGACAGCACCAGCTGATAAGAGAACACACATTGGATTAACCTCGTTCTTTGTGCATACACCTTCCTTATCAACCCATGGTAGCAGTAGGCAGCTGCCTAGAATTTAGGACACCGGCTGCTGGCCAAACATCATCTCCCCATGACCAATAATGGGGAAGAACAGAGGTTTGGGGCAGCTGCTTCCCTTGTCTGTCTAGAAAACTCCTATGCATCCGTTAAGGCCCATATGTCACTACCTCTTCGTCACTGTCTTCCTTTTCATCTCATTTCCCCCATCTTGGATCAGTTTTTCCTTCATCTGTATTCCCAAACCAGTTTATAGAACTATGCCTAATAGTAGTTTTTCCATTATAATTACACAAAGATTTATTTCCCTTATTAGTCTTCAAGTTCGCCACGGGCAGTACCTGGTCCCACTCAACTCTGTATGTCCAATGCCTCACTCAGGGCACAATGCTCGGCACATTGCAGGCAATGACATCGTTTTATTGAATTCATTGGCCCTCTAACCTGATTGCACACTAGGATCCCCCTAAGGAACCTTTAAAAAATACAAATGTTCAGGCTCTACTGCAGACCAATGAAATCGCAATCTCTGAGGGTGGGCCCTAGGCATTGGCATTTTCGAAAGGTTCCCTAGGTGATTTTGATGTGCTGCCAGCATTGGGAACCATTGGTTTATTTGACTGCTTCAGCTTACCACTTGCTGTTTATTAATGAGTCCTGCCATCAAACCCAGCTCTTCCTGCAGTTTAACTCAATGTAGCATATCACTGTGAGTGCCTACTCTGTGGCCAGGCGTTGTGCAGGCACACTCTTGCTACAAAGTGTGTTCTATGGACTAGCAACCTCAGTCATCCTGGGAGCTTGTTAAAAATGCAGAATCTCAGACCCTGCCTCATTCTGACCTATGGGTCAGAATTTGCATTTTTACAACATGCCCAGGTGGTTTGCATGTGCTTTATAGCCTGAGACACAATGATGTAGCATCATGCAAATGTCAAATTGCTTTCTCACTGTGAATCTCGTTTTCTTTGTGTCCACTCTATTTTGATTCCCTTTAGAGGGGTATCATTTCATATCCCTTTCTCCAGCTAAAACGGAGCATCCAAAGGGGCTGAGACCAAGCAGGAGTCAGATGAGATGAAGGATCCCCTTGAGTGTGGGAGGGATGTGGGAGGGAAGAAATGGACTTTGAGAGATGGAAGCCTTCCTGGGCACACAGAGTGCTGGTGTTTGGGAGACCTTGGGGATGGGCTGTTTGGAAGGGATGTCTCCTGTTTCTGACATTGCCACTTCCTTGGTTATGATCCAGGCGTGCTGGAGGGATGTCGTGGCCATAGTGACTGGAGGACTGCAGCAGATCCCATTGCAGGGAGTCAGGTGGCATCGAAGCAAACCAAGTAACCTTGCCTGCCTCATGCCTTTGGGATCCACGACCATAGGAAGTTTCTGCAGGCTGGCCTCTCAGGATCCACAAGGTTACCTGTTGTTCAACTTAAAATGGAATATGATGACCCGTGTCTAAAGGCAACCAGGAAGGGGCTGAGAATCTTTGCATATCTGATGGCATCTCTGCCATCTCCCGTGAGCTGAGCACACTTGGCCCTGGTCCATCGAGGCTCTGTTTGAGGGTGATGCTGATGATAGCTCCAAGAAGCCAGGAGGGGCCTTGGCTTATCTGGGAAAAAAGCCTTGTCTGGGGACGTGCTTCTTTTGCCTGCAGCAGAGGCCTCTGCCATGTACTGTTGCATGGTTAGTACTAAACCTTTGAGAGGACAAAGAAGAGGCAGGGTATCCTTCTCCAGAGAAGAAAGCTCTTGTCCCCCTAATACACTGCTTTACCACCTGAGTCTCCGTGACTGGATGAGGCCACAGTGATAGCACATAACCACTTCAACAGGACAGCTGTGTGTATTTTATCTTGAACTCTTCAGATAGATTTAACAGAAGCTTTTGGAGGAATTGGGATTGTGTTTGAGACACGACATAGTAAGGGTGTGTTTGGGCTGTGGGCAGGAAGTTGAAGGTGTGGGGGGGAAAGAGTCACATCTCTGGGTAGCTCAGTTGTCCTGACTGCCTCAGCACTGAAGACAGTTCCACCACCTAGCTCTTGGGACAACTATCCCCACACAGTGTCATCCTGTAGGCAGGTGCCTGGGGACTCCCTGGAGGGAGATAATATAATAGTCCCAGCAATCACCTTCTTGTGAAACCAGCCTGTTAGGATCAAGCAACCTGACAAATACCATTGAGTTCCTGGCCCGAGGCCTGGGGATGCAGCCAGGAATAAAGCAGGCCCTGATGGACCCACAATGTCAGGGCAGAGCTAGATGCTAAGCCAGTGACTCTGAATTTCACTACAAGTGCTCTGAAGGAGGAACACAAGGTTCTGGGTAACAGACCGGGGCGCTGACCAAGCCTGGACCTGGGGTTCCCTGAGGAAGCACATTTCCCCTGAGACTTGAAGGAGTTGACCAGGTGCAATGGTGTGTCTGGGGACAGTCTCAGGGAGAAGCACGAGCAGACACTAACAAAAGCCCTGCGTGGGGCCGCTGATGCAGAGACAGATGGCTGTGGCTGCAGGGCGATGGGCGAGGTGGGAGCAGAGAAAGGAGCCGTGAGCCATGAAAGACCCAGCCCCGCCCGCCTGGCCACTGTAAGGAGTGTGGGCTTCTCCTCAGAACCAGAACCCCTTGAGGTTTCTGGAGAGTTTTGATAAGTGTCTTCCAAGGCATCTCTAGCTGCTGTGGGGAATGGATTGGAGAGTGGGGCTGAGCAGATCCCGGAAGATGAGGTCGGCAGCTGTTGCAACTGGACCTCTCTTCATTAAGCTGTCCATTCACAAGGCACCCTCCAAGTCTGCAAGAGGGAGCATGAGGGATTCAGGGGATGCTCTTGTCCCCTATACACAGCTAGGGGCCGGTTTGACTACAGTAGGTAGGTCAGGGTTATGGGAGACTCTGGTCAACCTGTGTGCCCTCCCATCCGCAAAGTCCTTAGGAGCCTTCCCTTGTAGTCAGACCCACCATTTTATTTATTCAAGGCCTGGAGAATGAGGGGGGGCCAAACCGGGGTGAGAGGACTGACCCTGGAGTCACCATTTGGGGGCTTAGGATAGCCCTTTTTCAGAAGAGGGGCTATATGCAGCTTAGTTACCTTTTGGTGCTCAGGAAATAGAGGGCTGTGACTGGCTGGCTTCCTGTATCCCTAGGATGATATACCAGAGCTTGTGTCTGTAGAAGTTTGTAGCCTCCTAGGAAGAGATCTGTGGCAGATCACATAATAAGTGTGATTTCACATGAGCATCACTGTCATGCTGGGCTCTTGGACCTCCGTGGGACCTTGGGGAGATGCTTGCAGGAGAGTCCTCAAAGGCCTGGCTGGCAAGATGGGAGGGTCTGAGAGCTGAGGCACACATAGGCCAGTGTGGGCGGTGGACACATGCTGGCTTGCCGTTGCCCCATGCTCTCTTGAACCAGAGAAGTCTGTCATCCCTTCTGTTTCTCACCGCACACGGACACTAAGGCATCAAGGCTCCAGCTGAAATGCATCTTTTTTTTTTTTTTTTTTTTTTTTTTTTTT